>NC_092106.1:48877067-48889567 GCF_045679555.1 Salvelinus alpinus
TAGCGTCGGAGCACGCACACACACACCCGAAACATTTACCGCACAGACACACACCGGACACATTTACCACACACACACACACACACACACACACACACACACACACACACACACACACACACACACACACACACACACACACACACACACACACACACACACACACACACACACACACACACACACACACACACACACACACACACACGACTGTACAATGTTTACGGTGGTGCTTTATAATGACAGCACATGTATTAGTGTTCCCCGACTTCAGAGAGCATCTCCTCTCACATCAGAGCACCAGGAGACGAGGCGCCACATGGAAATAAACAGTCCAAAATGGCACTGGAAACACAACTCTGTGGTGTGTGTGTGTGTGTGTGTGTGTGTGTGTGTGTGTGTGTGTGTGTGTGTGTGTGTGTGTGTGTGTGTGGTAAATGTGTCGGGTGTGTGGTAAATGTCTCGGGTGTGTGTCTGTGCGGTAAATGTGTCGGGTGTGTGTGTGGTAAATGTGTCGGGTGTGTGTCTGTGTGGGTGTGTGTGTGTGTGTGTGTGGGTGTGAACCCAGGTACCTAGGATGTTTTGTGCATTTATTCCCGCCCAGCCCCCCCCCCCACACACACAGGACACATGTACATAGCCATAAGGATACTTCCCAGGCGAGGCCACAGCCACTCTGTAGTTGGTCTGGCTCCTGGTTGGGTGGAAGTTGAAAAGAAACAGCACGTTGCCTCTCTCGAACACTATCACCTTGTCTCCCTCGTGCTTGGCACTCACAAACGCCTGCAAGGAAGACACAAACCTTTCAGTAAGGTACCACATCACTCTCATCAATAGAAGGAATAAGGTCACAGGAGAACCCTTTCAGTAAGGTACCACATCGCCCTCATCAATAGAAGGAATAAGGTCACAGGAGAACCCTTTCAGTAAGGTACCACATCACCCTCATCAATAGAAGGAATACAGTCACAGGAGAACCCTTTCAGTAAGGTACCACATCACCCTCATCAATAGAAGGAATAAGGTCACAGGAGAACCCTTTCAGTAAGGTACCACATCACCCTCATCAATAGAAGGAATACAGTCACAGGAGAACCCTTTCAGTAAGGTACCACATCACCCTCATCAATAGAAGGAATAAGGTCACAGGAGAACCCTTTCAGTAACGTACCACATCACCCTCATCAATAGAAGGAATAAGGTCACAGGAGAACCCTTTCAGTAAGGTACCACATCACCCTCATCAATAGAAGGAATAAGGTCACAGGAGAACCCTTTCAGTAACGTACCACATCGCCCTCATCAATAGAAGGAATAAGGTCACAGGAGAACCCTTTCAGTAAGGTACCACATCGCCCTCATCAATAGAAGGAATAAGGTCACAGGAGAAACCTTTCAGCCATTAATTAACGTCATCGATACTCAACGATGTCCGTTTTTGTTACGACCTTATCCATCCAACAGAAGCGCATTTCATAGTAACACTGTGGACTAGTTATACTTCTGTCCCCAAAAAATACATGTCAAAAACCCCTGAAATAAATCTTCCCCTGCAGTTTAAAAATTATGGAAGTCGCATGTTGAAATAGACATATGTAGAGAGTGATTGGCAGTTTATTCCCTAACCTCCATCCCATCCAATCCTCCCTCTATCCCTCCGCCTGTCTGTCCAATCACGAAAGAGCTTATCTCTCGCTCAACAGTGAATATTCTAGCTATGTAAATGGCTGGGGGGGGGGAGTAAGGCATCGTGGGAAACCGGACTGAGCTATAAATAGTTGTCCGGGTGACATTGTTAATCTCCCCTAATAACACGTTAACAGTAGCTGGATACGTCCTAAAACGCCTGTCTGTCCAATCACGAAAGAGCTTATCTCTCGCTCAACAGTGAATATTCTAGCTATGTAAATGGCTGGGGGGGGGGGAGTAAGGCATCGTGGGAAACCGAACTGAGCTATAAATAGTTGTCCGGGTGACATTGTTAATCTCCCCTAATAACACGTTAACAGTAGCTGGATACGTCCTAAAACGGTAAACGGTAAATTACACAGCCATGTTAACTCAGTCTGACGTCATTACACAGCCATGTTAACTCAGTCTAACATCACACAGCCATGTTAACTCAGTCTAACGTTATTACACAGCCATGTTAACTCAGTCTAACGTCATTATACAGCCATGTTAACTCAGTCTAACATCACACAGCCATGTTAACTCAGTCTAACGTCATTATACAGCCATGTTAACTCAGTCTAACATCACACAGCCATGTTAACTCAGTCTAATGTTATTACACAGCCGTGTTAACTCAGTCTGACGTCATTACACAGCCATGTTAACTCAGTCTAACATCACACAGCCGTGTTAACTCAGTCTAACGTTATTACACAGCCATGTTAACTCAGTCTAACATCATTATACAGCCATGTTAACTCAGTCTAACGTCATTATACAGCCATGTTAACTCAGTCTAACGTCATTACACAGCCATGTTAACTCAGTCTAACGTCATTACACAGCCATGTTAACTCAGTCTAACATCACACAGCCATGTTAACTCAGGCTAACATCATTATACAGCCATGTTAACTCAGTCTAACATCACACAGCCATGTTAACTCAGTCTAACGTCATTACACAGCCATGTTAACTCAGTCTAACGTCATTACACAGCCATGTTAACTCAGTCTAACGTCATTACACAGCCATGTTAACTCAGTCTACGTCATTACACAGCCATGTTAACTCAGTCTAACATCATTATATAGCCATGTTAACTCAGTCTAACGTCATTATACAGCCATGTTAACTCAGTCTAACATCACACAGCCATGTTAACTCAGTCTAACGTCATTATACAGCCATGTTAACTCAGTCTAACATCACACAGCCATGTTAACTCAGTCTAACGTTATTACACAGCCATGTTAACTCAGTCTAACGTCATTATACAGCCATGTTAACTCAGTCTAACATCACACAGCCATGTTAACTCAGTCTAACGTCATTATACAGCCATGTTAACTCAGTCTAACATCACACAGCCATGTTAACTCAGTCTAATGTTATTACACAGCCGTGTTAACTCAGTCTGACGTCATTACACAGCCATGTTAACTCAGTCTAACATCACACAGCCGTGTTAACTCAGTCTAACGTTATTACACAGCCATGTTAACTCAGTCTAACGTCATTATACAGCCATGTTAACTCAGTCTAACGTCATTATACAGCCATGTTAACTCAGTCTAACGTCATTACACAGCCATGTTAACTCAGTCTAACGTCATTACACAGCCATGTTAACTCAGTCTAACATCACACAGCCATGTTAACTCAGGCTAACATCACATAGCCATGTTAACTCAGTCTAACATCACACAGCCATGTTAACTCAGTCTAACGTCATTACACAGCCATGTTAACTCAGTCTAACGTCATTACACAGCCATGTTAACTCAGTCTACGTCATTACACAGCCATGTTAACTCAGTCTAACATCATTACATAGCCATGTTAACTCAGGCTAACATCACACAGCCATGTTAACTCAGTCTAACATCATTACACAGCCATGTTAACTCAGTCTAACATCATTACACAGCCATGTTAACTCAGTCTAACATCATTATATAGCCATGTTAACTCAGTCTAACATCATTACACAGCCATGTTAACTCAGTCTAACATCATTATACAGCCATGTTAACTCAGTCTAACATCATTACACAGCCATGTTAACTCAGTCTAACGTCATTACACAGCCATGTTAACTCAGTCTAACGTCATTACACAGCCATGTTAACCCAGTCTAACATCATTGTACAGCCATGTTAACTCAGTCTAACATCATTACACAGCCATGTTAACTCAGTCTAACATCATCACACGGCCATGTTAACTCAGTCTAACGTCATTATACAGCCATGTTAACTCAGTCTAACATCATTATACAGCCATGTTAACTCAGTCTAACATCATTACACAGCCATGTTAACTCAGTCTAACGTCATTATACAGCCATGTTAACTCAGTCTAACATCACACAGCCATGTTAACTCAGTCTAACGTCATTATACAGCCATGTTAACTCAGTCTAACATCACACAGCCATGTTAACTCAGTCTAACGTCATTATACAGCCATGTTAACTCAGTCTAACATCACACAGCCATGTTAACTCAGTCTAACGTCATTATACAGCCATGTTAACTCAGTCTAACATCACACAGCCATGTTAACTCAGTGTAACGTTATTACACAGCCATGTTAACTCAGTCTAACATCACACAGCCATGTTAACTCAGTCTAACGTTATTACACAGCCATGTTAACTCAGTCTAACATCATTATACAGCCATGTTAACTCAGTCTAACATCACACAGCCATGTTAACTCAGTCTAACATCACACAGCCATGTTAACTCAGTCTAACGTTATTACACAGCCATGTTAACTCAGTCTGACGTCATTACACAGCCATGTTAACTCAGTCTAACATCACACAGCCGTGTTAACTCAGTCTAACGTTATTACACAGCCATGTTAACTCAGTCTAACATCATTATACAGCCATGTTAACTCAGTCTAACATCATTATACAGCCATGTTAACTCAGTCTAACGTCATTACACAGCCATGTTAACTCAGTCTAACGTCATTACACAGCCATGTTAACTCAGTCTAACATCACACAGCCATGTTAACTCAGGCTAACATCACATAGCCATGTTAACTCAGTCTAACATCACACAGCCATGTTAACTCAGTCTAACGTCATTACACAGCCATGTTAACTCAGTCTAACGTCATTACACAGCCATGTTAACTCTGTCTACGTCATTACACAGCCATGTTAACTCAGTCTAACGTCATTACACAGCCATGTTAACTCAGTCTAACGTCATTACACAGCCATGTTAACTCAGTCTAACGTCATTACACAGCCATGTTAACTCAGTCTAACGTCATTACACAGCCATGTTAACTCAGTCTAACATCATTACACAGCCATGTTAACTCAGTCTAACATCATTACACAGCCATGTTAACTCAGTCTAACATCACACGGCCATGTTAACTCAGTCTAACGTCATTATACAGCCATGTTAACTCAGTCTAACATCACACAGCCATGTTAACTCAGTCTAACGTCATTATACAGCCATGTTAACTCAGTCTAACATCACACAGCCATGTTAACTCAGTCTAACGTTATTACACAGCCATGTTAACTCAGTCTAACGTCATTATACAGCCATGTTAACTCAGTCTAACATCACACAGCCATGTTAACTCAGTCTAACGTCATTATACAGCCATGTTAACTCAGTCTAACATCACACAGCCATGTTAACTCAGTCTAATGTTATTACACAGCCGTGTTAACTCAGTCTGACGTCATTACACAGCCATGTTAACTCAGTCTAACATCACACAGCCGTGTTAACTCAGTCTAACGTTATTACACAGCCATGTTAACTCAGTCTAACATCATTATACAGCCATGTTAACTCAGTCTAACGTCATTATACAGCCATGTTAACTCAGTCTAACGTCATTACACAGCCATGTTAACTCAGTCTAACGTCATTACACAGCCATGTTAACTCAGTCTAACATCACACAGCCATGTTAACTCAGGCTAACATCATTATACAGCCATGTTAACTCAGTCTAACATCACACAGCCATGTTAACTCAGTCTAACGTCATTACACAGCCATGTTAACTCAGTCTAACGTCATTACACAGCCATGTTAACTCAGTCTAACGTCATTACACAGCCATGTTAACTCAGTCTACGTCATTACACAGCCATGTTAACTCAGTCTAACATCATTATATAGCCATGTTAACTCAGTCTAACGTCATTATACAGCCATGTTAACTCAGTCTAACATCACACAGCCATGTTAACTCAGTCTAACGTCATTATACAGCCATGTTAACTCAGTCTAACATCACACAGCCATGTTAACTCAGTCTAACGTTATTACACAGCCATGTTAACTCAGTCTAACGTCATTATACAGCCATGTTAACTCAGTCTAACATCACACAGCCATGTTAACTCAGTCTAACGTCATTATACAGCCATGTTAACTCAGTCTAACATCACACAGCCATGTTAACTCAGTCTAATGTTATTACACAGCCGTGTTAACTCAGTCTGACGTCATTACACAGCCATGTTAACTCAGTCTAACATCACACAGCCGTGTTAACTCAGTCTAACGTTATTACACAGCCATGTTAACTCAGTCTAACATCATTATACAGCCATGTTAACTCAGTCTAACGTCATTATACAGCCATGTTAACTCAGTCTAACGTCATTACACAGCCATGTTAACTCAGTCTAACGTCATTACACAGCCATGTTAACTCAGTCTAACATCACACAGCCATGTTAACTCAGGCTAACATCACATAGCCATGTTAACTCAGTCTAACATCACACAGCCATGTTAACTCAGTCTAACGTCATTACACAGCCATGTTAACTCAGTCTAACGTCATTACACAGCCATGTTAACTCAGTCTACGTCATTACACAGCCATGTTAACTCAGTCTAACATCATTACATAGCCATGTTAACTCAGGCTAACATCACACAGCCATGTTAACTCAGTCTAACATCATTACACAGCCATGTTAACTCAGTCTAACATCATTACACAGCCATGTTAACTCAGTCTAACATCATTATATAGCCATGTTAACTCAGTCTAACATCATTACACAGCCATGTTAACTCAGTCTAACATCATTATACAGCCATGTTAACTCAGTCTAACATCATTACACAGCCATGTTAACTCAGTCTAACGTCATTACACAGCCATGTTAACTCAGTCTAACGTCATTACACAGCCATGTTAACCCAGTCTAACATCATTGTACAGCCATGTTAACTCAGTCTAACATCATTACACAGCCATGTTAACTCAGTCTAACATCATCACACGGCCATGTTAACTCAGTCTAACGTCATTATACAGCCATGTTAACTCAGTCTAACATCATTATACAGCCATGTTAACTCAGTCTAACATCATTACACAGCCATGTTAACTCAGTCTAACGTCATTATACAGCCATGTTAACTCAGTCTAACATCACACAGCCATGTTAACTCAGTCTAACGTCATTATACAGCCATGTTAACTCAGTCTAACATCACACAGCCATGTTAACTCAGTCTAACGTCATTATACAGCCATGTTAACTCAGTCTAACATCACACAGCCATGTTAACTCAGTCTAACGTCATTATACAGCCATGTTAACTCAGTCTAACATCACACAGCCATGTTAACTCAGTGTAACGTTATTACACAGCCATGTTAACTCAGTCTAACATCACACAGCCATGTTAACTCAGTCTAACGTTATTACACAGCCATGTTAACTCAGTCTAACATCATTATACAGCCATGTTAACTCAGTCTAACATCACACAGCCATGTTAACTCAGTCTAACATCACACAGCCATGTTAACTCAGTCTAACGTTATTACACAGCCATGTTAACTCAGTCTGACGTCATTACACAGCCATGTTAACTCAGTCTAACATCACACAGCCGTGTTAACTCAGTCTAACGTTATTACACAGCCATGTTAACTCAGTCTAACATCATTATACAGCCATGTTAACTCAGTCTAACATCATTATACAGCCATGTTAACTCAGTCTAACGTCATTACACAGCCATGTTAACTCAGTCTAACGTCATTACACAGCCATGTTAACTCAGTCTAACATCACACAGCCATGTTAACTCAGGCTAACATCACATAGCCATGTTAACTCAGTCTAACATCACACAGCCATGTTAACTCAGTCTAACGTCATTACACAGCCATGTTAACTCAGTCTAACGTCATTACACAGCCATGTTAACTCTGTCTACGTCATTACACAGCCATGTTAACTCAGTCTAACGTCATTACACAGCCATGTTAACTCAGTCTAACGTCATTACACAGCCATGTTAACTCAGTCTAACGTCATTACACAGCCATGTTAACTCAGTCTAACGTCATTACACAGCCATGTTAACTCAGTCTAACATCATTACACAGCCATGTTAACTCAGTCTAACATCATTACACAGCCATGTTAACTCAGTCTAACATCACACGGCCATGTTAACTCAGTCTAACGTCATTATACAGCCATGTTAACTCAGTCTAACATCACACAGCCATGTTAACTCAGTCTAACGTCATTATACAGCCATGTTAACTCAGTCTAACATCACACAGCCATGTTAACTCAGTCTAACGTCATTATACAGCCATGTTAACTCAGTCTAACATCACACAGCCATGTTAACTCAGTCTAACATCATTATACAGCCATGTTAACTCAGTCTAACGTCATTACACAGCCATTTTAACTCAGTCTAACATCATTATACAGCCATTTTAACTCAGTCTAATGTCATTACACAGCCATGTTAACTCAGTCTAACATCACACAGCCATGTTAACTCAGGCTAACATCACACAGCCATGTTAACTCAGTCTAACATCACACAGCCATGTTAACTCAGTCTAACATCATTATATAGCCATGTTAACTCAGGCTAACATCACACAGCCATGTTAACTCAATCTAACATCATTACACAGCCATGTTAACTCAGTCTAACGTCATTACACAGCCATGTTAACTCAGTCTAACATCATTACATAGCCATGTTAACTCAGTCTAACATCACTTAGCCTTGCTAACTCAGTCTAACATCATTACACAGCCATGTTAACTCAGTCTAACATCATTACACAGCCATGTTAACTCAGTCTAACATCATTACACAGCCATGTTAACTCAGTCTAACATCATTATATAGCCATGTTAACTCAGTCTAACATCATTACACAGCCATGTTAACTCAGTCTAACATCATTATATAGCCATGTTAACTCAGTCTAACATCATTACACAGCCATGTTAACTCAGTCTAACATCACATAGCCATGTTAACTCAGGCTAACATCACACAGCCATGTTAACTCAGTCTAACGTCATTACACAGCCATGTTAACTCAGTCTAACGTCATTACACAGCCATGTTAACTCAGTCTACGTCATTACACAGCCATGTTAACTCAGTCTAACATCATTACACAGCCATGTTAACTCAGTCTAACATCATTACACAGCCATGTTAACTCAGTCTAACATCACACAGCCATGTTAACTCAGGCTAACATCACACAGCCATGTTAACTCAGTCTAACGTCATTACACAGCCATGTTAACTCAGTCTAACGTCATTACACAGCCATGTTAACTCAGTCTAACGTTATTACACAGCCATGTTAACTCAGTCTAACATCATTATACAGCCATGTTAACTCAGTCTAACGTCATTATACAGCCATGTTAACTCAGTCTAACGTCATTACACAGCCATGTTAACTCAGTCTAACGTCATTACACAGCCATGTTAACTCAGTCTAACATCACACAGCCATGTTAACTCAGGCTAACATCATTATACAGCCATGTTAACTCAGTCTAACATCACACAGCCATGTTAACTCAGTCTAACGTCATTACACAGCCATGTTAACTCAGTCTAACGTCATTACACAGCCATGTTAACTCAGTCTAACGTCATTACACAGCCATGTTAACTCAGTCTACGTCATTACACAGCCATGTTAACTCAGTCTAACATCATTATATAGCCATGTTAACTCAGTCTAACGTCATTATACAGCCATGTTAACTCAGTCTAACATCACACAGCCATGTTAACTCAGTCTAACATCACACAGCCATGTTAACTCAGTCTAACGTTATTACACAGCCATGTTAACTCAGTCTAACGTCATTATACAGCCATGTTAACTCAGTCTAACATCACACAGCCATGTTAACTCAGTCTAACGTCATTATACAGCCATGTTAACTCAGTCTAACATCACACAGCCATGTTAACTCAGTCTAACGTTATTACACAGCCATGTTAACTCAGTCTAACGTCATTATACAGCCATGTTAACTCAGTCTAACATCACACAGCCATGTTAACTCAGTCTAACGTCATTATACAGCCATGTTAACTCAGTCTAACATCACACAGCCATGTTAACTCAGTCTAATGTTATTACACAGCCGTGTTAACTCAGTCTGACGTCATTACACAGCCATGTTAACTCAGTCTAACATCACACAGCCGTGTTAACTCAGTCTAACGTTATTACACAGCCATGTTAACTCAGTCTAACATCATTATACAGCCATGTTAACTCAGTCTAACGTCATTATACAGCCATGTTAACTCAGTCTAACGTCAATACACAGCCATGTTAACTCAGTCTAACGTCATTACACAGCCATGTTAACTCAGTCTAACATCACACAGCCATGTTAACTCAGGCTAACATCATTATACAGCCATGTTAACTCAGTCTAACATCACACAGCCATGTTAACTCAGTCTAACGTCATTACACAGCCATGTTAACTCAGTCTAACGTCATTACACAGCCATGTTAACTCAGTCTACGTCATTACACAGCCATGTTAACTCAGTCTAACATCATTAAATAGCCATGTTAACTCAGGCTAACATCACACAGCCATGTTAACTCAGTCTAACATCATTATATAGCCATGTTAACTCAGTCTAACATCATTACACAGCCATGTTAACTCAGTCTAACATCATTATACAGCCATGTTAACTCAGTCTAACATCATTACACAGCCATGTTAACTCAGTCTAACGTCATTACACAGCCATGTTAACTCAGTCTAACGTCATTACACAGCCATGTTAACCCAGTCTAACATCATTGTACAGCCATGTTAACTCAGTCTAACATCATTACACAGCCATGTTAACTCAGTCTAACATCATCACACGGCCATGTTAACTCAGTCTAACGTCATTATACAGCCATGTTAACTCAGTCTAACATCATTATACAGCCATGTTAACTCAGTCTAACATCATTACACAGCCATGTTAACTCAGTCTAACGTCATTATACAGCCATGTTAACTCAGTCTAACATCACACAGCCATGTTAACTCAGTCTAACGTCATTATACAGCCATGTTAACTCAGTCTAACATCACACAGCCATGTTAACTCAGTCTAACGTCATTATACAGCCATGTTAACTCAGTCTAACATCACACAGCCATGTTAACTCAGTCTAACGTCATTATACAGCCATGTTAACTCAGTGTAACGTTATTACACAGCCATGTTAACTCAGTCTAACATCACACAGCCATGTTAACTCAGTCTAACGTTATTACACAGCCATGTTAACTCAGTCTAACATCATTATACAGCCATGTTAACTCAGTCTAACATCACACAGCCATGTTAACTCAGTCTAACGTTATTACACAGCCATGTTAACTCAGTCTGACGTCATTACACAGCCATGTTAACTCAGTCTAACATCACACAGCCGTGTTAACTCAGTCTAACGTTATTACACAGCCATGTTAACTCAGTCTAACATCATTATACAGCCATGTTAACTCAGTCTAACATCATTATACAGTCATGTTAACTCAGTCTAACGTCATTACACAGCCATGTTAACTCAGTCTAACGTCATTACACAGCCATGTTAACTCAGTCTAACATCACACAGCCATGTTAACTCAGGCTAACATCACATAGCCATGTTAACTCAGTCTAACATCACACAGCCATGTTAACTCAGTCTAACGTCATTACACAGCCATGTTAACTCAGTCTAACGTCATTACACAGCCATGTTAACTCTGTCTACGTCATTACACAGCCATGTTAACTCAGTCTAACGTCATTACACAGCCATGTTAACTCAGTCTAACGTCATTACACAGCCATGTTAACTCAGTCTAACGTCATTACACAGCCATGTTAACTCAGTCTAACGTCATTACACAGCCATGTTAACTCAGTCTAACATCATTACACAGCCATGTTAACTCAGTCTAACATCATTACACAGCCATGTTAACTCAGTCTAACATCACACGGCCATGTTAACTCAGTCTAACGTCATTATACAGCCATGTTAACTCAGTCTAACATCACACAGCCATGTTAACTCAGTCTAACGTCATTATACAGCCATGTTAACTCAGTCTAACATCACACAGCCATGTTAACTCAATCTAACATCATTACACAGCCATGTTAACTCAGTCTAACGTCATTACACAGCCATGTTAACTCAGTCTAACATCATTACATAGCCATGTTAACTCAGTCTAACATCACTTAGCCTTGCTAACTCAGTCTAACATCATTACACAGCCATGTTAACTCAGTCTAACATCATTACACAGCCATGTTAACTCAGTCTAACATCATTATATAGCCATGTTAACTCAGTCTAACATCATTACACAGCCATGTTAACTCAGTCTAACATCATTATATAGCCATGTTAACTCAGTCTAACATCATTACACAGCCATGTTAACTCAGTCTAACATCACATAGCCATGTTAACTCAGGCTA
>NC_092106.1:48897067-48939567 GCF_045679555.1 Salvelinus alpinus
TATTAGCCAATAGAAACACATTGAATAACAGATAGTCCTTACTGCTATTAGCCAATAGAAACACATTGAATAACAGATAGTCCTTACTGCTATTAGCCAATAGAAACACATTGAATAACAGATAGTCCTTACTACTATTAGCCAATAGAAACACATTGCATAACAGATAGTCCTTACTGCTATTAGCCAATAGAAACACATTGAATAACAGATAGTCCTTACTGCTATTAGCCAATAGAAACACATTGAATAACAGATAGTCCTTACTGCTATTAGCCAATAGAAACACATTGAACAACAGATAGTCCTTACTGCTATTAGCCAATAGAAACACAATGAATAACAGATAGTCCTTACTGCTATTAGCCAATAGAAACACAATGAATAACAGATAGTCCTTACTGCTATTAGCCAATAGAAACACAATGAATAACAGATAGTCCTTACTGCTATTAGCCAATAGAAACACAATGAATAACAGATAGTCCTTAGTGCTATTAGCCAATAGAAACACATTGAATAACAGATAGTCCTTACTGCTATTAGCCAATAGAAACACAATGAATAACAGATAGTCCTTACTGCTATTAGCCAATAGAAACACAATGAATAACAGATAGTCCTTACTGCTATTAGCCAATAGAAACACATTGAATAACTGATAGTCCTTACTGCTATTAGCCAATAGAAACACATTGAATAACAGATAGTCCTTACTGCTATTAGCCAATAGAAACACAATGAATAACAGATAGTCCTTACTGCTATTAGCCAATAGAAACACATTGAATAACAGATAGTCCTTACTGCTATTAGCCAATAGAAACACATTGAATAACAGATAGTCCTTACTGCTATTAGCCAATAGAAACACATTGAATAACAGATAGTCCTTACTGCTATTAGCCAATAGAAACACAATGAATAACAGATAGTCCTTACTGCTATTAGCCAAAAGAAACACAATGAATAACAGATAGTCCTTACTGCTATTAGCCAATAGAAACACAATGAATAACAGATAGTCCTTACTGCTATTAGCCAATAGAAACACATTGAATAACTGATAGTCCTTACTGCTATTAGCCAATAGAAACACATTGAATAACAGATAGTCCTTACTGCTATTAGCCAATAGAAACACAATGAATAACAGATAGTCCTTACTGCTATTAGCCAATAGAAACACATTGAATAACAGATAGTCCTTACTGCTATTAGCCAATAGAAACACATTGAATAACAGATAGTCCTTACTACTATTAGCCAATAGAAACACAATGAATAACAGATAGTCCTTACTGCTATTAGCCAATAGAAACACATTGAACAACAGATAATCCTTACTGCTATTAGCCAATAGAAACACATTGAATAACAGATAGTCCTTACTGCTATTAGCCAATAGAAACACAATGAATAACAGATAGTCCTTACTGCTATTAGCCAATAGAAACACATTGAATAACAGATAGTCCTTACTGCTATTAGCCAATAGAAACACAATGAATAACAGATAGTCCTTACTGCTATTAGCCAATAGAAACACATTGAATAACAGATAGTCCTTACTGCTATTAGCCAATAGAAACACAATGAATAACAGATAGTCCTTACTGCTATTAGCCAATAGAAACACATTGAATAACAGATAGTCCTTACTGCTATTAGCCAATAGAAACACATTGAATAACAGATAGTCCTTACTACTATTAGCCAATAGAAACACAATGAATAACAGATAGTCCTTACTGCTATTAGCCAATAGAAACACATTGAACAACAGATAATCCTTACTGCTATTAGCCAATAGAAACACATTGAATAACAGATAGTCCTTACTGCTATTAGCCAATAGAAACACATTGAACAACAGATAATCCTTACTGCTATTAGCCAATAGAAACACATTGAATAACAGATAGTCCTTACTGCTATTAGCCAATAGAAACACATTGAATAACAGATAGTCCTTACTGCTATTAGCCAATAGAAACACATTGAATAACAGATAGTCCTTACTGCTATTAGCCAATAGAAACACATTGAACAACAGATAGTCCTTACTGCTATTAGCCAATAGAAACACATTGAATAACAGATAGTCCTTACTGCTATTAGCCAATAGAAACACATTGAATAACAGATAGTCCTTACTGCTATTAGCCAATAGAAACACATTGAATAACAGATAGTCCTTACTGCTATTAGCCAATAGAAACACATTGAATAACAGATAGTCCTTACTGCTATTAGCCAATAGAAACACATTGAATAACAGATAGTCCTTACTGCTATTAGCCAATAGAAACACAATGAATAACAGATAGTCCTTACTGCTATTAGCCAATAGAAACACAATGAATAACAGATAGTCCTTACTGCTATTAGCCAATAGAAACACAATGAATAACAGATAGTCCTTACTGCTATTAGCCAATAGAAACACATTGAATAACAGATAGTCCTTAGTGCTATTAGCCAATAGAAACACATTGAATAACAGATAGTCCTTACTGCTATTAGCCAATAGAAACACATTGAACAACAGATAGTCCTTACTGCTATTAGCCAATAGAAACACAATGAATAACAGATAGTCATTACTGCTATTAGCCAATAGAAACACAATGAATAACAGATAGTCCTTACTGCTATTAGCCAATAGAAACACATTGAATAACAGATAGTCCTTACTGCTATTAGCCAATAGAAACACATTGAATAACAGATAGTCCTTACTGCTATTAGCCAATAGAAACACAATGAATAACAGATAATCCTTACTGCTATTAGCCAATAGAAACACATTGAATAACAGATAGTCCTTACTGCTATTAGCCAATAGAAACACATTGAATAACAGATAGTCCTTACTGCTATTAGCCAATAGAAACACATTGAATAACAGATAGTCCTTACTGCTATTAGCCAATAGAAACACATTGAATAACAGATAGTCCTTACTGCTATTAGCCAATAGAAACACATTGAATAACAGATAGTCCTTACTGCTATTAGCCAATAGAAACACAATGAATAACAGATAGTCCTTACTGCTATTAGCCAATAGAAACACAATGAATAACAGATAGTCCTTACTGCTATTAGCCAATAGAAACACAATGAATAACAGATAGTCCTTACTGCTATTAGCCAATAGAAACACATTGAATAACTGATAGTCCTTACTGCTATTAGCCAATAGAAACACATTGAATAACAGATAGTCCTTACTGCTATTAGCCAATAGAAACACAATGAATAACAGATAGTCCTTACTGCTATTAGCCAATAGAAACACATTGAATAACAGATAGTCCTTACTGCTATTAGCCAATAGAAACACATTGAATAACAGATAGTCCTTACTACTATTAGCCAACAGAAACACAATGAATAACAGATAGTCCTTACTGCTATTAGCCAATAGAAACACATTGAACAACAGATAATCCTTACTGCTATTAGCCAATAGAAACACATTGAATAACAGATAGTCCTTACTGCTATTAGCCAATAGAAACACAATGAATAACAGATAGTCCTTACTGCTATTAGCCAATAGAAACACATTGAATAACAGATAGTCCTTACTGCTATTAGCCAATAGAAACACAATGAATAACAGATAGTCCTTACTGCTATTAGCCAATAGAAACACATTGAATAACAGATAGTCCTTACTGCTATTAGCCAATAGAAACACAATGAATAACAGATAGTCCTTACTGCTATTAGCCAATAGAAACACATTGAATAACAGATAGTCCTTACTGCTATTAGCCAATAGAAACACATTGAATAACAGATAGTCCTTACTACTATTAGCCAATAGAAACACAATGAATAACAGATAGTCCTTACTGCTATTAGCCAATAGAAACACATTGAACAACAGATAATCCTTACTGCTATTAGCCAATAGAAACACATTGAATAACAGATAGTCCTTACTGCTATTAGCCAATAGAAACACATTGAACAACAGATAATCCTTACTGCTATTAGCCAATAGAAACACATTGAATAACAGATAGTCCTTACTGCTATTAGCCAATAGAAACACATTGAATAACAGATAGTCCTTACTGCTATTAGCCAATAGAAACACATTGAATAACAGATAGTCCTTACTGCTATTAGCCAATAGAAACACATTGAACAACAGATAGTCCTTACTGCTATTAGCCAATAGAAACACATTGAATAACAGATAGTCCTTACTGCTATTAGCCAATAGAAACACATTGAATAACAGATAGTCCTTACTGCTATTAGCCAATAGAAACACATTGAATAACAGATAGTCCTTACTGCTATTAGCCAATAGAAACACATTGAATAACAGATAGTCCTTACTGCTATTAGCCAATAGAAACACATTGAATAACAGATAGTCCTTACTGCTATTAGCCAATAGAAACACAATGAATAACAGATAGTCCTTACTGCTATTAGCCAATAGAAACACAATGAATAACAGATAGTCCTTACTGCTATTAGCCAATAGAAACACATTGAATAACAGATAGTCCTTACTACTATTAGCCAATAGAAACACAATGAATAACAGATAGTCCTTACTGCTATTAGCCAATAGAAACACATTGAACAACAGATAATCCTTACTGCTATTAGCCAATAGAAACACATTGAATAACAGATAGTCCTTACTGCTATTAGCCAATAGAAACACATTGAACAACAGATAATCCTTACTGCTATTAGCCAATAGAAACACATTGAATAACAGATAGTCCTTACTGCTATTAGCCAATAGAAACACATTGAATAACAGATAGTCCTTACTGCTATTAGCCAATAGAAACACATTGAATAACAGATAGTCCTTACTGCTATTAGCCAATAGAAACACATTGAACAACAGATAGTCCTTACTGCTATTAGCCAATAGAAACACATTGAATAACAGATAGTCCTTACTGCTATTAGCCAATAGAAACACATTGAATAACAGATAGTCCTTACTGCTATTAGCCAATAGAAACACATTGAATAACAGATAGTCCTTACTGCTATTAGCCAATAGAAACACATTGAATAACAGATAGTCCTTACTGCTATTAGCCAATAGAAACACATTGAATAACAGATAGTCCTTACTGCTATTAGCCAATAGAAACACAATGAATAACAGATAGTCCTTACTGCTATTAGCCAATAGAAACACAATGAATAACAGATAGTCCTTACTGCTATTAGCCAATAGAAACACAATGAATAACAGATAGTCCTTACTGCTATTAGCCAATAGAAACACATTGAATAACAGATAGTCCTTAGTGCTATTAGCCAATAGAAACACATTGAATAACAGATAGTCCTTACTGCTATTAGCCAATAGAAACACATTGAACAACAGATAGTCCTTACTGCTATTAGCCAATAGAAACACAATGAATAACAGATAGTCATTACTGCTATTAGCCAATAGAAACACAATGAATAACAGATAGTCCTTACTGCTATTAGCCAATAGAAACACATTGAATAACAGATAGTCCTTACTGCTATTAGCCAATAGAAACACATTGAATAACAGATAGTCCTTACTGCTATTAGCCAATAGAAACACAATGAATAACAGATAATCCTTACTGCTATTAGCCAATAGAAACACATTGAATAACAGATAGTCCTTACTGCTATTAGCCAATAGAAACACATTGAATAACAGATAGTCCTTACTGCTATTAGCCAATAGAAACACATTGAATAACAGATAGTCCTTACTGCTATTAGCCAATAGAAACACATTGAATAACAGATAGTCCTTACTGCTATTAGCCAATAGAAACACATTGAATAACAGATAGTCCTTACTGCTATTAGCCAATAGAAACACAATGAATAACAGATAGTCCTTACTGCTATTAGCCAATAGAAACACAATGAATAACAGATAGTCCTTACTGCTATTAGCCAATAGAAACACAATGAATAACAGATAGTCCTTACTGCTATTAGCCAATAGAAACACATTGAATAACTGATAGTCCTTACTGCTATTAGCCAATAGAAACACATTGAATAACAGATAGTCCTTACTGCTATTAGCCAATAGAAACACAATGAATAACAGATAGTCCTTACTGCTATTAGCCAATAGAAACACATTGAATAACAGATAGTCCTTACTGCTATTAGCCAATAGAAACACATTGAATAACAGATAGTCCTTACTACTATTAGCCAACAGAAACACAATGAATAACAGATAGTCCTTACTGCTATTAGCCAATAGAAACACATTGAACAACAGATAATCCTTACTGCTATTAGCCAATAGAAACACATTGAATAACAGATAGTCCTTACTGCTATTAGCCAATAGAAACACAATGAATAACAGATAGTCCTTACTGCTATTAGCCAATAGAAACACATTGAATAACAGATAGTCCTTACTGCTATTAGCCAATAGAAACACAATGAATAACAGATAGTCCTTACTGCTATTAGCCAATAGAAACACATTGAATAACAGATAGTCCTTACTGCTATTAGCCAATAGAAACACAATGAATAACAGATAGTCCTTACTGCTATTAGCCAATAGAAACACATTGGATAACAGATAGTCCTTACTGCTATTAGCCAATAGAAACACATTGAATAACAGATAGTCCTTACTACTATTAGCCAATAGAAACACAATGAATAACAGATAGTCCTTACTGCTATTAGCCAATAGAAACACATTGAACAACAGATAATCCTTACTGCTATTAGCCAATAGAAACACATTGAATAACAGATAGTCCTTACTGCTATTAGCCAATAGAAACACATTGAACAACAGATAATCCTTACTGCTATTAGCCAATAGAAACACATTGAATAACAGATAGTCCTTACTGCTATTAGCCAATAGAAACACATTGAATAACAGATAGTCCTTACTGCTATTAGCCAATAGAAACACATTGAATAACAGATAGTCCTTACTGCTATTAGCCAATAGAAACACATTGAACAACAGATAGTCCTTACTGCTATTAGCCAATAGAAACACATTGAATAACAGATAGTCCTTACTGCTATTAGCCAATAGAAACACATTGAATAACAGATAGTCCTTACTGCTATTAGCCAATAGAAACACATTGAATAACAGATAGTCCTTACTGCTATTAGCCAATAGAAACACATTGAATAACAGATAGTCCTTACTGCTATTAGCCAATAGAAACACATTGAATAACAGATAGTCCTTACTGCTATTAGCCAATAGAAACACAATGAATAACAGATAGTCCTTACTGCTATTAGCCAATAGAAACACAATGAATAACAGATAGTCCTTACTGCTATTAGCCAATAGAAACACAATGAATAACAGATAGTCCTTACTGCTATTAGCCAATAGAAACACATTGAATAACAGATAGTCCTTAGTGCTATTAGCCAATAGAAACACATTGAATAACAGATAGTCCTTACTGCTATTAGCCAATAGAAACACAATGAATAACAGATAGTCCTTACTGCTATTAGCCAATAGAAACACAATGAATAACAGATAGTCCTTACTGCTATTAGCCAATAGAAACACAATGAATAACAGATAGTCCTTACTGCTATTAGCCAATAGAAACACATTGAATAACAGATAGTCCTTACTGCTATTAGCCAATAGAAACACATTGAATAACAGATAGTCCTTACTGCTATTAGCCAATAGAAACACAATGAATAACAGATAATCCTTACTGCTATTAGCCAATAGAAACACATTGAATAACAGATAGTCCTTACTGCTATTAGCCAATAGAAACACATTGAATAACAGATAGTCCTTACTGCTATTAGCCAATAGAAACACATTGAACAACAGATAGTCCTTACTGCTATTAGCCAATAGAAACACATTGAATAACAGATAGTCCTTACTGCTATTAGCCAATAGAAACACATTGAATAACAGATAATCCTTACTGCTATTAGCCAATAGAAACACAATGAATAACAGATAGTCCTTACTGCTATTAGCCAATAGAAACACAATGAATAACAGATAGTCCTTACTGCTATTAGCCAATAGAAACACATTGAATAACAGATAATCCATCAAATAACCGAAAGGAAGTTTGTTCTGAAGTGTCTGTCCTACAGTGCATTCGGAAAGTATTCAGAACCCTTGACTTTTCCTGCATTTTGTTACATTACGGCTTTATTCCAAAATGTATTAAATTATATTTTTTCCTCATCAATCTACACACAAAACCCCATAATGACGAAGTGAAAACAGGTTTTTAGAAATGTTTGCAAAAAAAATAAATAATAATAATAATACCTTATTTACATAAGTATTCAGACCCTTTGCTATGAGACGTGAAATTGAGCTCAGGTGCATCCTGTTTCCATTGATCATCCTTGAGATGTTTCTACAACTTGATTGGAGTCCACCTGTGGTAAATTCAATTGATTGGACATGATTTGGAAAGATACACACCTATTTATATAAGGTCCCACAGTTGACAGTGCATGTCAGAGCAAAAACCAAGCTATGAGATCGAAGGAATTGTCTGTAGAGCTCTGAGACAGGATTGTGTCGAGGGGGGAAGTGAACCCCCAAAAATTCTGCAGCATTGAACACAATGGCCTCCATCATTCTTAAATGTAAGAAGTTTGGAACCACAAAGACTCTTCCTAGAGCTGGCCACCCGGCCAAACTGAGCGATCGGGGGAGAAGGGCCTTGGTCAGGAAGGTGACCAAGAACCCGATGGTCACTCTGACAAGATGGGAGAACCTTCCAGAAAGACAATCACCTCTGCAGCACTCGACCAATCAGGCCTTTATGGTAATGGCCAGACAGAAGCCACTCAGGAAAAGGCACATGACAGCCCGCTTGGAGTTTTGACTAAAGGCACCTAAAGGACTCTCAGACCATGAGAAACAAGATTCTCTGGTCTGATGAAACCAAGATTGAACTATTTGGCCTGTTGGGGCGGTATGCAAACTGAAGTGGGTCTAGGGTGACATGTAAGGTGGAGGTGATATGATCCTTGACTAGTCTCTCAAAGCACTTCATGATGACAGAAGTGAGTGCTGCGTGGAGTCATTTAGTTCAGTTATCTTTGACTTCCTTGGTACAGGAACAATGGTGGCCATCTTGAAGCATGTGGGGACAGCAGACTGGGATAGGGAGCAATTGATGTGTTGGAGGAGACTCAGCATAGGAGAAAGGGTTAAATAACAGTGCTGATGTGAATGGATGTTGTCTGATGCAGCTGTATTGACCCAATGTGCAAATATACTGAGGACGCGGCTAGGGATGCCGTCTGGGCCAGCTGCCTTGCGAGGGTTAACACGTTTAAATGTCTTACTCACATCGGCCACGGAGAAGGAGAGGGGGGGCCGCAGTCCTTGGTAGTGGGCCGCGTCAGTGACACCGTAATCTCCTCAAAGCGGGCAAAGAAGGTGTTTAGTTTGTCTGGAAGCCTGTCGTCGGTGTCCATGACGTGGCTGGTTTTCCTTTTGTAGTCTATAATTGCCTGTGTCTGAGCCGTTGAATTGCGACTCCACTTTGTCCCCATACTAACATTTCGCTTGTTTGATTGCCTTGCATAGGGAATAACTATACTGTTTATAGTCCCGACATCTTTCCCGCATCTTGAATGCGGTGGTTTGGGCTTTCAGTTTTGCACGAATACCACCGTCTATCCACGGTTTCGGGTTGGGGTAGGATTTAATAGTCACAGTGCATACAACATCTCCAATGCACTTCCTTACAAAGTCACTCACTGAGTCAGCGTATAAATCAATGTTATTGTCTGAGGCTTCCCGGAACATTGATCCACGTGATCAAAACAATCTTGAAGCATAGATTCCGATTGGTCAGACCAGCGTTGAATGGTTCTAGTCACGGCTACATCCTGTTTAAGTTTTTGCCTATAGGATGGTAGGAGCAAGATGGAGTCATGGTCGGATTTGCCGAATGGAGGGCGGGGGAGGGCCTTGTATGCATAGCGGAAGTTAGAGTAGCATTGATCCAGTGTATGGCCCATGCGGATGCTACAGTCAATGTGCTGATAGAATTTAGGTAGCCTTGTTCTCAAATTAGCCTTGGTAAAATCCCCAGCTACAATAAATGCAGCCTCAGGATATATGGTTTCCAGTTTACATAGAGTCCAGTGAAGTTGTTTCAGGGCCGTCGAGGTATCTGCTTGGGGGGGATATACACGATGATGGAGTCATGGTCGGATTTGCCGAATGGAGGGCGGGGGAGGGCCTTGTATACACGGCTGTGACTATAATCGAAGAGGATTCTCTTGGGAGATAATGTGGTCGGCATTTGATTGTAAGGAATTCTAGGTCAGGTGAACAAAAGGACTTGAGTTCCTGTGTGTTGTTGTGATTACACCATGAGTCGTTAATCATGAAGCATACACCCCCGCCCTTCTTCTTACCAGAGAGGTGTTTGTTTCTGTCGGCGCGACACATGAAGAAACCGGGTGGCTGTATCGACTCGGACAACACATCCCGAGAGAGCCATGTTTCCTTGAAGCAGAGAATGTTACAATCTCTGATGTCTCTCTGGAAGGCAACCCTTGCCATAATTTCGTCCACTTTGTTGTCTAGAGACTGGACATTGGCGAGTAATATACTCGGAAGCGGTGGGCGGTGTGCACGTCTTCGAAGTCTGACCAGGAGGCCGCTCCGTCTGCCTCTCCTGCGTCGACGTTGTTTTGGGTCGGCCTCTGGGATAAGATCCAATGTCCAGGGTGGAGGTCTGAACAAAGGCTCCACTTCGGGAAAGACGTATTCCTGGTCGTAATGTTGGTAAATTAACATCGCTTTTATATCCAATAGTTCATCCCGTTGTATGTAATAACACTTCAGATTTTCTGGGCTAACAATGTAAGAAATAATACATACAAAAACAAAATACTGCACAGTTTTCTAAACCTGGGCGAGGGGTTCTATTAAACTATATGAATTGCTTTAAGAAGGTCATACCAAGGATCATTTTGCTATTTGACCACTTGAAGTATCCCCCCCAAAATATATAAAACAATTATTTGATGAAAAATTGTATTTGGCCTTACTGCTATTAACCCATTCAAATGCAGATTCACTACACAGATAGTCAACCCCCAAAAACACATCTCTAAAGGAAGTTTGTTCTGCAGTGTCTGTCCTATATCTGAGAGATAGAAGAAAGATCAGGAAATATTAATAAAAACATTTCTACATGTATTTAACCCCTCATTTTTGGCACTAAACAGTCTCCATATACTATACTTCCATTAAAAAAACATTTTAACTGGTACCGAGGGACCTTCAGACGAGTCTCGTAAAGAGTAAAACAACAGAAATGTCCATGTTTGTGAGTCTCACCTTTCCATAGAGGGGTCATAATAGTTTTGCAAGCCAAACCGTTCGGATGCTACAGACGATTGTGTAAGACCGATTCTTGGGTTGCCTCATGGTCTGACAAACACCACTCTAGCTCTGGCACTTTTCCCCTCAGATGAGGAAGTGCGAGAGTGGATTGAGAAACATCCAAATGCAAAAAAAAACAACAGATCTCTCGAGCTTAAACTGACCGATTCTTATGGGGATTTTTGTATTATGCTAATTAGATTTCCACGGAGGTGAGGACATCGACCTTAGGGGGATTTAAACACCATTTACCTTCCCATAAACCAATATAATTAGTTTATATCTATTCCGAAGGAATCATCATTAAATACATATGCAAAAAAATTGATTCTACCTGTATTCACCCAAGAAAATAGTATATTTTTCAATAGAGACACATAATTAATCAATGTTTAATCCACTATTAAATACTATCGCTGTATACTCTAATCTGAAGTTAATTTAATTTCCAGTTGTACGTCAACATCAAAACAAGGCCACCGCGACCCACCTTTTTATCAAGGTAACACGATTTAACGTTGAACAACAGTGTTGGTGACAAACTAAGACAAAACTCTCACAAGTTGCCCTCACCAGCATCCCCACAAATGATGCCCTCTTTCATGCAGAAAACCACATCAAAGCTGCTGAACCAAAAGGAATCTATTATCTCCATAAAAGACAGTCGGGGGGGGGAGCAGCTACTGCACAAACCAACTCCCTGAGCTTTCATTGCAGCCTCAGAGTTTTCCTCCTCCAGATGTAAGTTATGCAGAATTAATTCAGCAGGATATATTTATAACATTTGTTCATAATGGAGAGTTAGAAACAGTTAGAAACTTTCAGATGATTCCAGAGGAAAGAAAGAAGAGACTACGTTCCAAATGGCACCCTATTCCCTACACAGAGTGAACCCTATGGGAACTGGTCAAAAGTAGTGCACCACATAGGGAATAGGGTGCCATTGTTTGACACGGCAACAGAAAAACAACTCATTGGTGGAGATCATCTTCTAAATCTATTTTTCCTGAATAACTTCCTGTTTCTTAAAGAATTACAACAGACTGAGAACAGAGGAGGAGGAGGGAGGAAGAGAGGACATACACAGAGGGAGAGGGAGAGGAGGAGGGAGGAAGAGGGGACATACACAGAGGGAGAGGAGGAGGAGGAGGGGAGGAGGAAGAGGGGACATACACAGAGGGAGAGGAGGAGGAGGAGGGGAGGAGGAAGAGGGGACATACACAGAGGGAGAGGAGGAGGGGGAGGGAGGAAGAGGGGACATACACAGAGGAGGAGGAGGAGGGGAGGAGGAAGAGGGGACATACACAGAGGGAGAGGAGGAGGAGGAGGGGAGGAGGAAGAGGGGACATACACAGAGGGAGAGGAGGAGGAGGAGGAGGAGGAGGAGGAGGAGGAGGGGAAGAGGAGGAGGAGGAGGAGGGAGGAGGAAGAGGGGACATTAACAGAGGGAGAGGAGGAGGAGGAGGAGGAGGAGGAGGAGGAGAAGGGAGGAGGAAGAGGGGACATACACAGAGGGAGAGGAGGAGGAGGAGGAGGAGGAGGAGGAGGAGGAGGAGGAGGAGGAGGAGGAGGAGGAGGGGACATACACAGATGGAGAGGAGGAGGAGGGGAGGAGGAAGAGAGGACATACACAGAGGGAGAGGAGGAGGAGGAGGGAGGAGGAAGAGGGGACATACACAGAGGGAGAGGAGGAGGAGGAGGGAGGAAGAGAGGACATACACAGAGGGAGAGGAGGAGGGGAGGAGGAAGAGGGGACATACACAGAGGGAGAGGAGGAGGAGGAGGGATGAAGAGAGGACATACACAGAGGGAGAGGAGGAGGAGGAGGGAGGAGGAAGAGGGGACATACACAGAGGGAGAGGAGGAGGAGGAGGGAGGAAGAGAGGACATACACAGAGGGAGAGGAGGAGGAGGAGGGGAGGAAGAGAGGACATACACAGAGGGGAGGAGGAGGAGGGAGGAAGAGGGGACATACACAGAGGGAGAGGAGGAGGAGGAGGGAGGAAGAGAGGACATACACAGAGGGGAGGAGGAGGAGGGAGGAAGAGGGGACATACACAGAGGGAGAGGAGGAGGAGGAGGGAGGAAGAGAGGACATACACAGAGGGGAGGAGGAGGAGGGAGGAAGAGGGGACATACACAGAGGGAGAGGAGGAGGAGGAGGGAGGAAGAGAGGACATACACAGAGGGGAGGAGGAGGAGGGAGGAAGAGGAGAGGAGGAGGGAGGAAGAGGGGACATACACAGAGAGGAGGAGGAGGAGGGAGGAAGAGGGGACATACACAGAGAGGAGGAGGAGGAGGGGGAGGAGGAGGAGGGGACATACACAGAGGGAGAGGAGGAGGGAGGAAGAGAGGACATACACAGAGGGGAGGAGGAGGAGGAGGGAGGAAGAGGGGACATACACAGAGGGAGAGGAGGAGGAGGAGGGGGAGGAGGAGGAGGAGGAGGGGACATACACAGATGGGAGGAGGAGGAGGGAGGAAGAGGGGACATACACAGAGGGAGAGGAGGAGGAGGAGGGGAGGAGGAAGAGGGGACATACACAGAGGGAGAGGAGGAGGAGGAGGGGAGGAGGAAGAGGGGACATACACAGAGGGAGAGGAGGAGGAGGAGGAGGGAGGAAGAGGGGACATACACAGAGGGAGAGGAGGAGGAGGAGGGAGGAAGAGGGGACATAAACAGAGGGAGAGGAGGAGGGGAGGAGGAAGAGGGGACATACACAGAGGGAGAGGAGGAGGAGGAGGAGGAGGAAGGAAGAGGGGACATACACAGAGGGAGAGGAGGAGGAGGAGGAGGAGGAGGGGAAGAGGAGGAGGAGGAGGAGGAGGAGGAGGAGGAGGGGAGGAGGAAGAGAGGACATACACAGAGGAGAGGAGGAGGAGGAGGAGGAGGAGGAGGGGACATACACAGAGGGAGAGGAGGAGGAGGAGGGAGGAAGAGGGGACATACACAGAGGGAGAGGAGGAGGAGGAGGAGGAGGAGGGGAAGAGGAGGAGGAGGAGGAGGAGGAGGAGGAGGAGGAGGAGGGGAGGAGGAAGAGAGGACATACACAGAGGGAGAGGAGGCGGAGGAGGAAGGAAGAGGGGACATACACAGAGGGAGAGGAGGAGGAGGAGGAGGAGGAGGGGAAGAGGAGGAGGAGGAGGAGGAGGGGAGGAGGAAGAGAGGACATACACAGAGGGAGAGGAGGAGGAGGAGGAGGAGGAAGAGAGGACATACACAGAGGGAGAGGAGGAGGAGGAGGGAGGAGGAGGAGGAGGAGGGGAGGGGAGGGGAGGAGGAGGAAGAGAGGACATACACAGAGGGAAAGAAGGAGGAGGAGAGGAGAGAAGGAGGGGAGGAGGAGGAGGGGAGGGGAGAGGAGGAGGAGACATACACAGAGGGAGAGGAGGAGGAGGAGAGGAGGGGAGGGGAGAGGAAGAGGAGGAAAGGAGAGGAGAGAGGGAGATGAGGGGGAGGAGGAGGAGGGGAGAGGAGGAGGAGGGGGAGGAGAGGAGAGAGAGGGAGAGGAGGAGGAGAGAGAGAGGGAGAGGAGAGGGAGAGGAGGAGGAGTGAGAGAGGGAGAGGAGAGGAGGAGGGGAGAGGAAGAGGAGGAGAGGAGAGAGAGAGGACATACACAGAGGGAGAGGAGGAGGAGGAGGGAGGAAGAGGGGACATACACAGAGGGAGAGGAGGAGGAGGAGGGAGGAAGAGGGGACATACACAGAGGGAGAGGAGGAGGGGAGGAGGAAGAGGGGACATACACAGAGGGAGAGGAGGAGGAGGAGGAGGAGGAGGAAGGAAGAGGGGACATACACAGAGGGAGAGGAGGAGGAGGAGGAGGAGGAGGAGGAGGGGAAGAGGAGGAGGAGGAGGGGAGGAGGAAGAGAGGACATACAGAGAGGGAGAGGAGGAGGAGGAGGAGGAGGAGGAGGAGGAGGAGACATACACAGAGGGAGAGGAGGAGGAGGAGGGAGGAAGAGGGGACATACACAGAGGGAGAGGAGGAGGAGGAGGAAGAGGAGGAGGAGGAGGGGAAGAGGAGGAGGAGGAGGAGGAGGAGGAGGGGAGGAGGAAGAGAGGACATACACAGAGGGAGAGGAGGAGGAGGAGGAAGGAAGAGGGGACATACACAGAGGAGGAGGAGGAGGAGGAGGAGGAGGAGGAGAAGAGGAGGAGGAGGAGGAGGAGGGGAGGAGGAAGAGAGGACATACACAGAGGGAGAGGAGGAGGAGGAGGGAGGAAGAGAGGACATACACAGAGGGAGAGGAGGAGGAGGAGGGAGGAGGAGGAGGAGGAGGGGAGGGGAGGGGAGGAGGAGGAAGAGAGGACATACACAGAGGGAAAGAAGGAGGAGGAGAGGAGAGAAGGAGGGGAGGAGGAGGAGGGGAGGGAAGAGGAGGAGGAGACATACACAGAGGGAGAGGAGGAGGAGGAGAGGAGGGGAGGGGAGAGGAAGAGGAGGAAAGGAGAGGAGAGAGGGAGATGAGGGGGAGGAGGAGGAGGGGAGAGGAGGAGGAGGGGGAGGAGAGGAGAGAGAGGGAGAGGAGGAGGAGAGAGAGAGGGAGAGGAGAGGGAGAGGAGGAGGAGTGAGAGAGGGAGAGGAGAGGAGGAGGGGAGAGGAAGAGGAGGAGAGGAGAGAGAGAGGACATACACAGAGGGAGAGGAGGAGGAGAGGCAAGACAGGGCAAGGTGGAGAAGAGGAGAGACAGAGGAGGAGGAGAGGAGAGAGAGAGGAGGAAGAGGAGACATGGGGAGATGAGGAGGAGAGGAGACAGAGGAAGAGGAGGAGGAGCGAGGGAGGGAGCGGAGGAGAAGAAACAACAGGACGGAGGTAGAGACTAGACAGGGTTAGAAACAGAGTGGAATGGCGTGTCTGAATCAATGAAAGCCTGTGTAACTGTATGGAACAACAGCAGCGCCAGGCGACCAGGCAGCCTGTCTGTCAGCTGGAGTGATGAGATAATGAATCCGTCATCCGACGGCAAGACAACATCATAAAACAACCGTCGCCATAATTGAATTCCAGGAAGGAGAGAAACATGTTGACAAGAGGAGGAGGAGGGAAGAGGCATGAACATATAACTGAATCTAGTTGTTTATTCAGTAAAGATGGAAGAGAAGAAAGAGAGAGAGGAGAGAGAAAATAGGGGGTGTGGGGGTGGGGGGGGGTAAAAAGAGAGAGAGTGGTGGGTCTGTGGGGAATGGACAGCCAGTTCTAATGAAATACATTAGCTACCTGTTACAGAAGGTACGAAACAATACTGCCAATCACACACACACACACACACACACACACACACACACACACACACACACACACACACACACACACACACACACACACACACACACACACACACACACACACACACACACACACACACACGATTGTCTTTCCCTGTCACACCATCTCTCCACACTAATAACAATCCTCCCACACTGCACAGAAACAGGACAGATACAGAGACATTCAACAATGCCAATCAAAAGGAAGAAGCTCAGTATATTCAACAGTCCTCTGTACCACAGACTCCACAGAGAGGACTGGTACCACAGACTAACAGACTCCACAGAGAGGACTGGTGTACCACAGACTAACAGACTCCACAGAGAGGACTGGTGTACCACAGACTCCACAGAGAGGACTGGTGTACCACAGACTAACAGACTCCACAGAGAGGACTGGTGTACCACAGACTAACAGACTCCACAGAGAGGACTGGTGTACCACAGACTAACAGACTCCACAGAGATGACTGTGGTACAACAGACTAACAGACTCCACAGAGAGGACTGGTGTACCACAGACTAACAGACTCCACAGAGAGGACTGGTGTACCACAGACTAACAGACTCCACAGAGAGGACTGGTACAACAGACTAACATACTCCACAGAGAAGACTGGTGTACCACAGACTAACAAACTCCACAGAGAGGACTGGTGTACCACAGACTAACAGACTCCACAGAGAGGACTGTGGTACAACAGACTAACAGACTCCACAGAGAGGACTGGTACAACAGACTAACAGACTC
Organism: Salvelinus alpinus; assembly: GCF_045679555.1. Taxonomy (NCBI): domain Eukaryota; kingdom Metazoa; phylum Chordata; class Actinopteri; order Salmoniformes; family Salmonidae; genus Salvelinus; species Salvelinus alpinus. The sequence goes on from NC_092106.1 coordinate 48,914,502, forward strand.
CACAGAGAGGACTGGTGTACCACAGACTCCACAGAGAGGACTGGTGTACCACAGACTCCACAGAGAGGATGGTACAACAGACTCCACAGAGAGGACTGGTGTACAACAGACTCCACAGAGAGGACTGTGGTACAACAGACTCCACAGAGAGGACTGGTACCACAGACTCCACAGAGAGGACTGGTGTACCACAGACTCCACAGAGAGGACTGGTACAACAGACTCCACAGAGAGGACTGGTGTACCACAGACTCCACAGAGAGGACTGTTGTGCAGAGAGGACTGTTGTACAGAGAGGACTGTTATGCAGAGAGGACTGTTGTACAGAGAGGACTGTTGTACAGAGAGGACTGTTGTACAGACAGCTAACATCTTAGTACCTTTTCAAAACCAACTGTCATTATTGCAGAAATTTGAGCAGCAGTAAGGTAACGTTAAATAGTAAAGTGTTACTATGTTTTACTGTGGATAGCAACACTACAGTCATAGTTTACTGTGGATAGCAACACTACAGTCATAGTTTACTGTGGATAACAACACTACAGTCATAGTTTACTGTGGATAGCAACACTACAGTCATAGTTTACTGTGGATAGCAACACTACAGTCATAGTTTACTGTGGATAGCAACACTACAGTCATAGTTTACTGTGGATAGCAACACTACAGTCATAGTTTACTGTGGATAGCAACACTACAGTCATAGTTTACTGTGGATAACAACACTACAGTCATAGTTTACTGTGGATAGCAACACTACAGTCACAGTTTACTGTGGATAGCAACACTACAGTCATAGTTTACTGTGGATAACAACACTACAGTCATAGTTTACTGTGGATAGCAACACTACAGTCATAGTTTACTGTGGATAGCAACACTACAGTCATAGTTTACTGTGGATAGCAACACTACAGTCATAGTTTACTGTGGATAACAACACTACAGTCATAGTTTACTGTGGATAGCAACACTACAGTCATAGTTTACTGTGGATAGCAACACTACAGTCATAGTTTACTGTGGATTTTTTATTTTATTTATTTAACCTTTATTTAACCAGGTAGGCAAATTGAGAACACGTTCTCATTTACAATTGCGACCTGGCCAAGATAAAGCAAAGCAGTTCGACACATACAACAACACATAGTTACACATGGAGTAAAACAAACATATAGTCAATAATACAGTGAAAAAAAAAATAAGTCTATATACAATGTGAGCAAGTGAGGTGAGATAAGGGAGGTGAAGGCAAACAAATATATGTATAAATAAATAAAATAAATAAATAAAAATATAAAAGGCCATGGAGGTGAACTGAACACAACACAGCAAGTAAAATAAAACTAAAAAAAAACCCTGGAATGGTTGGTTTGCAGCGGAAGAAAGTGCAAAGTAGAGACAGAAAATAATGGGGTGCAAAGGAGCAAAATAAATTAATAAAATAAATACAGTAGGTAAAGAGGTAGTTGTTTGGGCTAAATTGTAGATGGGTTATGTACAGGTGCAGTAATCTATGAGCTGCTCTGACAGCTGGTGCTTAAAGCTAGTGAGGGAGATAGGTGTTTCCAATTTCAGAGATTTTTGTAGTTCGTTCCAGTCATTGGCAGCAGAGAACTGGAAGGAGAGGCGTCCAAAGGAAGAATTGGTTTTGGGGGTGACTAGAGAGATATACCTGCTGGAGCGCGTGCTACAGATAGGTGCTGCTATGGTGACCAGCGAGCAGAGATAAGGGGGGACTTTACCTAGCAGGGTCTTGTAGATGACCTGGAACCAGTGGGTTTGGCGACGAGTATGAAGCGAGGGCCAGCCAACGAGAGTGTACAGGTCGCAGTGGTGGGTAGTATATGGGGCTTTGGTGACAAAACGGATGGCACTGTGATAGACTGCATCCAATTTATTGAGTAGGGTTTTGGAGGCTATTTTGTAAATGACATCACCGAAGTCGAGGATTGGTAGGATGGTCAGTTTTACAAGGGTATGTTTGGCAGCATGAGTAAAGGATGCTTTGTTGCGGAATAGGAAGCCAATTCTAGATTTGACTTTGGATTGGAGATGTTTGATGTGAGTCTGGAAGGAGAGTTTACAGTCTAACCAGACACCTAGGTATTTGTAGTTGTCCACATATTCTAAGTCAGAACCGTCCAAAGTAGTGATGTTGGACAGGCGGGCAGGGGCAGGCAGCGATCGGTTGAAGAGCATGCATTTGGTTTTACTTGTATTTAAGAGCAGTTGGAGGCCACGGAAGGAGAGTTGTATGGCATTGAAGCTCGCCTGGAGAGTTGTTAACACAGTGTCAAAAGAAGGGCCAGAAGTATACAGAATAGTGTCGTCTGCGTAGAGGTGGATCAGAGAATCACCAGCAGCAAGAGCGACATCATTGATGTATACAGAGAAGAGAGTCGGTCCAAGAATTGAACCCTGTGGCACCCCCATAGAGACTGCCAGAGGCCCGGACAACAGACCCTCCGATTTGACACACTGAACTCGATCAGAGAAGTAGTTGGTGAACCAGGCGAGGCAATCATTAGAGAAACCAAGGCTGTCGAGTCTGCCAATGAGGATGTGGTGATTGACAGAGTCAAAAGCCTTGGCCAGGTCAATGAATACGGCTGCACAGTATTGTTTCCTATCGATGGCGGTTACGATGTCGTTTATGACCTTGAGCGTGGCTGAGGTGCACCCATGACCAGCTCTGAAACCAGATTGCATAGCGGAGAAGGTGTGGTGGGATTCGAAATGGTCGGTAATCTGTTTGTTGACTTGGCTTTCGAAGACCTTAGAAAGGCAGGGTAGGATAGATATAGGTCTGTAGCAGTTAGGGTCAAGGGTGTCCCCCCCTTTGAAGAGGGGGATAACCGCAGCTGCTTTCCAATCTTTGGGGATCTCGGACGACACGAAAGAGAGGTTGAAGAGGCTAGTAATAGGGGTGGCAACAATTTCAGCAGATAGTTTTAGAAAGAAAGGGTCCAGATTATCTAGCCCGGCTGATTTGTAAGGGTCCAGATTTTGCAGCTCATTTAGGACATCAGCTGACTGTATTTGGGAGAAAGAGAAATGGGGGAAGCTTGGGCGAGTAGCAGAGGGGAGGGCAGTGCTGTTGTCCGGGGTAGGGGCAGCCAGATGGAAAGCATGGCCAGCCGTGGAAAAATGCTTATTGAAATTCTCAATTATAGTGGATTTGTCGGTGGTGACAGTGTTTCCTATCTTCAGAGCGGTTGGAAGCTGGGAGGAGGTGTTCTTATTCTCCATGGACTTTACGGCGTCCCAGAACTTTTTTGAATTTGTGTTGCAGGAAGCAAATTTCTGCTTGAAAAAGCTAGCCTTGGCTGTTCTAACTGCCTGTGTATATTGGTTTCTGGCTTCCCTGAAAAGTTGCATATCACGGGGGCTGTTCGATGCTAATGCAGAACGCCATAGGATGTTTTTCTGTTGGTTAAGGGCAGTCAGGTCAGGAGAGAACCAAGGGCTATATCTGTTCCTGGTTCTAAATTTCTTGAATGGGGCATGCTTATTCAAGATGGTGAGGAAGGCATTTTTAAAAAATGACCAGGCATCCTCTACTGACGGGATGAGATCGATATCCTTCCAGGATACCCCGGCCAGGTCGATTAGAAAGGCCTGCTCGCTGAAGTGTTTCAGGGAGCGTTTGACAGTGATGAGTGGAGGTCGTTTGACCGCTGACCCATTACGGATACAGGCAATGAGGCAGTGATCGCTGAGATCTTGGTTGAAAACAGCAGAGGTGTATTTGGAGGGCAAGTTTGTTAGGATGATATCTATGAGGGTACCCGAGTTTACGGAATTGGGGTGGTACCTGGTAGGTTCATTGATAATTTGTGTGAGATTGAGGGCATCAAGCTTAGATTGTAGGGTGGCTGGGGTTTTGAGCATGTTCAAATTTAGGTCGCCTAGCAGCACGAACTCTGAAGATAGATGGGGGGCAATCAGTTCACATATAGTGTCCAGAGCACAGCTGGGGGCAGAGGGTGGTCTATAGCAGGCGGCAACGGTGAGAGACTTGTTTTTAGAGAGGTGGATTTTTAAAAGTAGAAGTTCAAATTGTTTGGGAACAGACCTGGATAGTAAGACAGAACTCTGCAGGCAGTCTTTGCAGTAGATTGCAACACCGCCCCCTTTGGCCGTTCTATCTTGTCTGAAAATCTTGTAATTGGGGATGAAAATATCTGAGTTTTTGGTGGTCTTTCTAAGCCAGGATTCAGACACGGCTAAAACATCCGGGTTGGCAGAGTGTGCTAAAGCAGTGAACAAAACAAACTTAGGGAGGAGGCTTCTAATGTTAACATGCATGAAGCCAAGGCTATTACGGTTACAGAAGTCATCAAAAGAGAGCGCCTGGGGAATAGGAGTGGAGCCAGGTACTGCAGGGCCTGGATTCACCTCTACATCACCAGAGGAACAGAGGAGGAGTAGGATAAGGGTACGGCTAAAAGCTATGAGAATTGGTCGCCTAGAGCTACTGGAGCAGAGAGTAAGAGGAGGTTTCTGGGGGCGATAAAATAGTTTAAAGGAATAATGTACAGACAAAGGTATGGTAGGATGTGAATACAGTGGAGGTAGACCTAGGTATTGAGTGATGATGAGAGAGATATTGTCTCTAGAAACATCATTGAAACCAGGTGATGTCATCGCATATGTGGGTGGTGGAACTGAGAGGTTGGATATGGTATAGTGAACAGGGCTAGAATCTCTACAGTGAAATAAGCCAATAAACATTAACCAGAACAGCAATGGACAAGGCATATTTACATTAAGGAGAGGCATGCTTAATCGGGTGATCAATAAGGGTCCAGTGAGTAGAGGTTGGTTGGGGTCGTGGCGATCCAGACAGCTGGCCGGGTATGTGGCTCTCGGTAGCAGCATGGGATGGAGGTCTGTTTGTAGATACCTCGTGCGTTTCCGTCGGTAAGTTAGTGGGGTTCCGTGTAGTGGGGTTCCGTGTGGAAGAGGGGATCAATCCAAATTGGCAGAATAGATATAGTGACCCAAGGAGAAAAAAAAATAAATAAAAAATAAAAATAAAAATAAATAATAGTTGTCCGGTATGCTTATTCAGGTAGCAGCCGATAAGACAGCTAACGATTAGCGGGCCTCAGGTGAGCGTTCAGGTAACGTCGGGACGGAGGTGCCAGTTGGATAAATCCCTCGGGCAGATAACGTCGGCAGTCAGACGTGAAGGCCCGGTGGGGTTCCGTATCTGCAGCAGCAACAAAAGAAACGTGTCCGGATGGTGATGGAACTCCTCAGCTGGCTAGCTCCAGGATGATTTGAGTATGCTCCGGGGTCGACGTAAGCCAATCGTCACACGGTTTGCAGCTAGCTAGCTGCGAAGTCAAGGTGCAAGTGACCAGAGCCTGCGGCTGGAATCCGGGGAAACTGAGAGAGAAGAAAAGTCCCGGAATGCTCCGGTCCGAGTCGCGTTGCACAAAAGTGCCGGTAGATTATCGAGCTAGAGGAATAGCTGATGACCACAACACGAGGGCAGCTGAAAACCAACGCTAGCCAGCAAACCGGCTAATTTCGGGGCAGCTACAGATTAGCTTCTGGCTAGCTATCGGAGTAGCTACTGGTTAGCTTTCAGGCTAGCTTCTGAATTAGCCCCTGGCTGGCTTCCACGATGGATTTTCAGTTTGAGGTAAATATTACTTTTTAGTAATTGGTGAAGCGGGTTGCAGGAAAGCTTTTGCAGGAAAGCTTTTGTAGTTGAGTTCTTGGATAATAAAATAAATAAAAGATAAGTGAAGAGAGGTGTAAATATATATATATACAGGACACAAACAATACGGAACAGAAAAAGACGTCTGAACTGCTAAGCAACCTTGGGGGAAGATAACAACACTACAGTCATAGTTTACTGTGGATAGCAACACTACAGTCATAGTTTACTGTGGATAGCAACACTACAGTCATAGTTTACTGTGGATAGCAACACTACAGTCATAGTTTACTGTGGATAGCAACACTACAGTCATAGTTTACTGTGGATAGCAACACTACAGTCATAGTTTACTGTGGATAGCAACACTACAGTCATAGTTTACTGTGGATAGCAACACTACAGTCATAGTTTACTGTGGATAGCAACACTACAGTCATAGTTTACTGTGGATAACAACACTAGAGTCATAGTTTACTGTGGATAACAACACTACAGTCATAGTTTACTGTGGATAACAACACTACAGTCATAGTTTACTGTGGATAGCAACACTACAGTCATAGTTTACTGTGGATAACAACACTACAGTCATAGTTTACTGTGGATAACAACACTACAGTCATAGTTTACTGTGGATAACAACACTACAGTCATAGTTTACTGTGGATAGCAACACTACAGTCATAGTTTACTGTGGATAGCAACACTACAGTCATAGTTTACTGTGGATAGCAACACTACAGTCATAGTTTACTGTGGATAGCAACACTACAGTCATAGTTTACTGTGAATAACAACACTACAGTCATAGTTTACTGTGGATAACAACACTACAGTCATAGTTTACTGTGGATAGCAACACTACAGTCATAGTTTACTGTGGATAGCAACACTACAGTCATAGTTTACTGTGGATAACAACACTACAGTCATAGTTTACTGTGGATAACAACACTACAGTCATAGTTTACTGTGGATAACAACACTACAGTCATAGTTTACTGTGGATAGCAACACTACAGTCATAGTTTACTGTGGATAGCAACACTACAGTCATAGTTTACTGTGGATAGCAACACTACAGTCATAGTTTACTGTGGATAACAACACTACAGTCATAGTTTACTGTGGATAACAACACTACAGTCATAGTTTACTGTGGATAGCAACACTACAGTCATAGTTTACTGTGGATAGCAACACTACAGTCATAGTTTACTGTGGATAACAACACTACAGTCATAGTTTACTGTGGATAGCAACACTACAGTCATAGTTTACTGTGGATAGCAACACTACAGTCATAGTTTACTGTGGATAACAACACTACAGTCATAGTTTACTGTGGATAGCAACACTACAGTCATAGTTTACTGTGGATAGCAACACTACAGTCATAGTTTACTGTGGATAGCAACACTACAGTCATAGTTTACTGTGGATAGCAACACTACAGTCATAGTTTACTGTGGATAGCAACACTACAGTCATAGTTTACTGTGGATAGCAACACTACAGTCATAGTTTACTGTGGATAACAACACTACAGTCATAGTTTACTGTGGATAGCAACACTACAGTCATAGTTTACTGTGGATAGCAACACTACAGTCATAGTTTACTGTGGATAACAACACTACAGTCATAGTTTACTGTGGATAACAACACTACAGTCATAGTTTACTGTGGATAACAACACTACAGTCATAGTTTACTGTGGATAGCAACACTACAGTCATAGTTTACTGTGGATAGCAACACTACAGTCATAGTTTACTGTGGATAACAACACTACAGTCATAGTTTACTGTGGATAACAACACTACAGTCATAGTTTACTGTGGATAGCAACACTACAGTCATAGTTTACTGTGGATAACAACACTACAGTCATAGTTTACTGTGGATAGCAACACTACAGTCATAGTTTACTGTGGATAGCAACACTACAGTCATAGTTTACTGTGGATAACAACACTACAGTCATAGTTTACTGTGGATAACAACACTACAGTCATAGTTTACTGTGGATAGCAACACTACAGTCATAGTTTACTGTGGATAGCAACACTACAGTCATAGTTTACTGTGGATAGCAACACTACAGTCATAGTTTACTGTGGATAGCAACACTACAGTCATAGTTTACTGTGGATAGCAACACTACAGTCATAGTTTACTGTGGATAACAACACTACAGTCATAGTTTACTGTGGATAACAACACTACAGTCATAGTTTACTGTGGATAGCAACACTACAGTCATAGTTTACTGTGGATAGCAACACTACAGTCATAGTTTACTGTGGATAGCAACACTACAGTCATAGTTTACTGTGGATAGCAACACTACAGTCATAGTTTACTGTGGATAGCAACACTACAGTCATAGTTTACTGTGGATAGCAACACTACAGTCATAGTTTACTGTGGATAGCAACACTACAGTCATAGTTTACTGTGGATAACAACACTACAGTCATAGTTTACTGTGGATAGCAACACTACAGTCATAGTTTACTGTGGATAACAACACTAGAGTCATAGTTTACTGTGGATAACAACACTACAGTCATAGTTTACTGTGGATAACAACACTACAGTCATAGTTTACTGTGGATAGCAACACTACAGTCATAGTTTACTGTGGATAGCAACACTACAGTCATAGTTTACTGTGGATAACAACACTACAGTCATAGTTTACTGTGGATAGCAACACTACAGTCATAGTTTACTGTGGATAGCAACACTACAGTCATAGTTTACTGTGGATAACAACACTACAGTCATAGTTTACTGTGGATAACAACACTACAGTCATAGTTTACTGTGGATAACAACACTACAGTCATAGTTTACTGTGGATAGCAACACTACAGTCATAGTTTACTGTGGATAGCAACACTACAGTCATAGTTTACTGTGGATAACAACACTACAGTCATAGTTTACTGTGGATAACAACACTACAGTCATAGTTTACTGTGGATAGCAACACTACAGTCATAGTTTACTGTGGATAACAACACTACAGTCATAGTTTACTGTGGATAGCAACACTACAGTCATAGTTTACTGTGGATAGCAACACTACAGTCATAGTTTACTGTGGATAACAACACTACAGTCATAGTTTACTGTGGATAACAACACTACAGTCATAGTTTACTGTGGATAGCAACACTACAGTCATAGTTTACTGTGGATAGCAACACTACAGTCATAGTTTACTGTGGATAGCAACACTACAGTCATAGTTTACTGTGGATAGCAACACTACAGTCATAGTTTACTGTGGATAGCAACACTACAGTCATAGTTTACTGTGGATAACAACACTACAGTCATAGTTTACTGTGGATAACAACACTACAGTCATAGTTTACTGTGGATAGCAACACTACAGTCATAGTTTACTGTGGATAGCAACACTACAGTCATAGTTTACTGTGGATAGCAACACTACAGTCATAGTTTACTGTGGATAGCAACACTACAGTCATAGTTTACTGTGGATAGCAACACTACAGTCATAGTTTACTGTGGATAACAACACTACAGTCATAGTTTACTGTGGATAGCAACACTACAGTCATAGTTTACTGTGGATAACAACACTACAGTCATAGTTTACTGTGGATAGCAACACTACAGTCATAGTTTACTGTGGATAACAACACTAGAGTCATAGTTTACTGTGGATAACAACACTACAGTCATAGTTTACTGTGGATAACAACACTACAGTCATAGTTTACTGTGGATAGCAACACTACAGTCATAGTTTACTGTGGATAGCAACACTACAGTCATAGTTTACTGTGGATAGCAACACTACAGTCATAGTTTACTGTGGATAACAACACTACAGTCATAGTTTACTGTGGATAGCAACACTACAGTCATAGTTTACTGTGGATAGCAACACTACAGTCATAGTTTACTGTGGATAACAACACTACAGTCATAGTTTACTGTGGATAGCAACACTACAGTCATAGTTTACTGTGGATAACAACACTACAGTCATAGTTTACTGTGGATAGCAACACTACAGTCATAGTTTACTGTGGATAGCAACACTACAGTCATAGTTTACTGTGGATAACAACACTACAGTCATAGTTTACTGTGGATAACAACACTACAGTCATAGTTTACTGTGGATAACAACACTACAGTCATAGTTTACTGTGGATAGCAACACTACAGTCATAGTTTACTGTGGATAGCAACACTACAGTCATAGTTTACTGTGGATAACAACACTACAGTCATAGTTTACTGTGGATAACAACACTACAGTCATAGTTTACTGTGGATAGCAACACTACAGTCATAGTTTACTGTGGATAACAACACTACAGTCATAGTTTACTGTGGATAGCAACACTACAGTCATAGTTTACTGTGGATAGCAACACTACAGTCATAGTTTACTGTGGATAACAACACTACAGTCATAGTTTACTGTGGATAACAACACTACAGTCATAGTTTACTGTGGATAGCAACACTACAGTCATAGTTTACTGTGGATAGCAACACTACAGTCATAGTTTACTGTGGATAGCAACACTACAGTCATAGTTTACTGTGGATAGCAACACTACAGTCATAGTTTACTGTGGATAGCAACACTACAGTCATAGTTTACTGTGGATAACAACACTACAGTCATAGTTTACTGTGGATAACAACACTACAGTCATAGTTTACTGTGGATAGCAACACTACAGTCATAGTTTACTGTGGATAGCAACACTACAGTCATAGTTTACTGTGGATAGCAACACTACAGTCATAGTTTACTGTGGATAGCAACACTACAGTCATAGTTTACTGTGGATAGCAACACTACAGTCATAGTTTACTGTGGATAACAACACTACAGTCATAGTTTACTGTGGATAGCAACACTACAGTCATAGTTTACTGTGGATAACAACACTACAGTCATAGTTTACTGTGGATAGCAACACTACAGTCATAGTTTACTGTGGATAACAACACTAGAGTCATAGTTTACTGTGGATAACAACACTACAGTCATAGTTTACTGTGGATAACAACACTACAGTCATAGTTTACTGTGGATAGCAACACTACAGTCATAGTTTACTGTGGATAGCAACACTACAGTCATAGTTTACTGTGGATAGCAACACTACAGTCATAGTTTACTGTGGATAACAACACTACAGTCATAGTTTACTGTGGATAACAACACTACAGTCATAGTTTACTGTGGATAACAACACTACAGTCATAGTTTACTGTGGATAGCAACACTACAGTCATAGTTTACTGTGGATAGCAACACTACAGTCATAGTTTACTGTGGATAGCAACACTACAGTCATAGTTTACTGTGGATAGCAACACTACAGTCATAGTTTACTGTGGATAGCAACACTACAGTCATAGTTTACTGTGGATAGCAACACTACAGTCATAGTTTACTGTGGATAACAACACTACAGTCATAGTTTACTGTGGATAGCAACACTACAGTCATAGTTTACTGTGGATAACAACACTACAGTCATAGTTTACTGTGGATAACAACACTACAGTCATAGTTTACTGTGGATAACAACACTACAGTCATAGTTTACTGTGGATAACAACACTACAGTCATAGTTTACTGTGGATAACAACACTACAGTCATAGTTTACTGTGGATAGCAACACTACAGTCATAGTTTACTGTGGACAACAACACTACAGTCATAGTTTACTGTGGATAACAACACTACAGTCATAGTTTACTGTGGATAGCAACACTACAGTCATAGTTTACTGTGGATAACAACACTACAGTCATAGTTTACTGTGGATAACAACACTACAGTCATAGTTTACTGTGGATAACAACACTACAGTCATAGTTTGCTGTGGATAGCAACACTACAGTCATAGTTTACTGTGGATAGCAACACTACAGTCATAGTTTACTGTGGATAGCAACACTACAGTCATAGTTTACTGTGGATAGCAACACTACAGTCATAGTTTACTGTGGATAACAACACTACAGTCATAGTTTACTGTGGATAACAACACTACAGTCATAGTTTACTGTGGATAGCAACACTACAGTCATAGTTTACTGTGGATAGCAACACTACAGTCATAGTTTACTGTGGATAGCAACACTACAGTCATAGTTTACTGTGGATAGCAACACTACAGTCATAGTTTACTGTGGATAGCAACACTACAGTCATAGTTTACTGTGGATAACAACACTACAGTCATAGTTTACTGTGGATAACAACACTACAGTCATAGTTTACTGTGGATAACAACACTACAGTCATAGTTTACTGTGGATAGCAACACTACAGTCATAGTTTACTGTGGATAGCAACACTACAGTCATAGTTTACTGTGGATAGCAACACTACAGTCATAGTTTACTGTGGATAGCAACACTACAGTCATAGTTTACTGTGGATAGCAACACTACAGTCATAGTTTACTGTGGATAGCAACACTACAGTCATAGTTTACTGTGGATAACAACACTACAGTCATAGTTTACTGTGGATAGCAACACTACAGTCACAGTTTACTGTGGATAGCAACACTACAGTCATAGTTTACTGTGGATAACAACACTACAGTCATAGTTTACTGTGGATAGCAACACTACAGTCATAGTTTACTGTGGATAGCAACACTACAGTCATAGTTTACTGTGGATAGCAACACTACAGTCATAGTTTACTGTGGATAACAACACTACAGTCATAGTTTACTGTGGATAGCAACACTACAGTCATAGTTTACTGTGGATAGCAACACTACAGTCATAGTTTACTGTGGATAACAACACTACAGTCATAGTTTACTGTGGATAGCAACACTACAGTCATAGTTTACTGTGGATAGCAACACTACAGTCATAGTTTACTGTGGATAGCAACACTACAGTCATAGTTTACTGTGGATAGCAACACTACAGTCATAGTTTACTGTGGATAGCAACACTACAGTCATAGTTTACTGTGGATAGCAACACTACAGTCATAGTTTACTGTGGATAGCAACACTACAGTCATAGTTTACTGTGGATAGCAACACTACAGTCATAGTTTACTGTGGATAACAACACTACAGTCATAGTTTACTGTGGATAACAACACTACAGTCATAGTTTACTGTGGATAGCAACACTACAGTCATAGTTTACTGTGGATAACAACACTACAGTCATAGTTTACTGTGGATAACAACACTACAGTCATAGTTTACTGTGGATAACAACACTACAGTCATAGTTTACTGTGGATAACAACACTACAGTCATAGTTTACTGTGGATAGCAACACTACAGTCATAGTTTACTGTGGATAGCAACACTACAGTCATAGTTTACTGTGGATAGCAACACTACAGTCATAGTTTACTGTGAATAACAACACTACAGTCATAGTTTACTGTGGATAACAACACTACAGTCATAGTTTACTGTGGATAGCAACACTACAGTCATAGTTTACTGTGGATAGCAACACTACAGTCATAGTTTACTGTGGATAACAACACTACAGTCATAGTTTACTGTGGATAACAACACTACAGTCATAGTTTACTGTGGATAACAACACTACAGTCATAGTTTACTGTGGATAGCAACACTACAGTCATAGTTTACTGTGGATAGCAACACTACAGTCATAGTTTACTGTGGATAGCAACACTACAGTCATAGTTTACTGTGGATAACAACACTACAGTCATAGTTTACTGTGGATAACAACACTACAGTCATAGTTTACTGTGGATAGCAACACTACAGTCATAGTTTACTGTGGATAGCAACACTACAGTCATAGTTTACTGTGGATAACAACACTACAGTCATAGTTTACTGTGGATAGCAACACTACAGTCATAGTTTACTGTGGATAGCAACACTACAGTCATAGTTTACTGTGGATAACAACACTACAGTCATAGTTTACTGTGGATAGCAACACTACAGTCATAGTTTACTGTGGATAGCAACACTACAGTCATAGTTTACTGTGGATAGCAACACTACAGTCATAGTTTACTGTGGATAGCAACACTACAGTCATAGTTTACTGTGGATAGCAACACTACAGTCATAGTTTACTGTGGATAGCAACACTACAGTCATAGTTTACTGTGGATAACAACACTACAGTCATAGTTTACTGTGGATAGCAACACTACAGTCATAGTTTACTGTGGATAGCAACACTACAGTCATAGTTTACTGTGGATAACAACACTACAGTCATAGTTTACTGTGGATAACAACACTACAGTCATAGTTTACTGTGGATAACAACACTACAGTCATAGTTTACTGTGGATAACAACACTACAGTCATAGTTTACTGTGGATAGCAACACTACAGTCATAGTTTACTGTGGATAGCAACACTACAGTCATAGTTTACTGTGGATAACAACACTACAGTCATAGTTTACTGTGGATAACAACACTACAGTCATAGTTTACTGTGGATAGCAACACTACAGTCATAGTTTACTGTGGATAACAACACTACAGTCATAGTTTACTGTGGATAGCAACACTACAGTCATAGTTTACTGTGGATAGCAACACTACAGTCATAGTTTACTGTGGATAACAACACTACAGTCATAGTTTACTGTGGATAACAACACTACAGTCATAGTTTACTGTGGATAGCAACACTACAGTCATAGTTTACTGTGGATAGCAACACTACAGTCATAGTTTACTGTGGATAGCAACACTACAGTCATAGTTTACTGTGGATAGCAACACTACAGTCATAGTTTACTGTGGATAGCAACACTACAGTCATAGTTTACTGTGGATAACAACACTACAGTCATAGTTTACTGTGGATAACAACACTACAGTCATAGTTTACTGTGGATAGCAACACTACAGTCATAGTTTACTGTGGATAGCAACACTACAGTCATAGTTTACTGTGGATAGCAACACTACAGTCATAGTTTACTGTGGATAGCAACACTACAGTCATAGTTTACTGTGGATAGCAACACTACAGTCATAGTTTACTGTGGATAACAACACTACAGTCATAGTTTACTGTGGATAGCAACACTACAGTCATAGTTTACTGTGGATAACAACACTACAGTCATAGTTTACTGTGGATAGCAACACTACAGTCATAGTTTACTGTGGATAACAACACTAGAGTCATAGTTTACTGTGGATAACAACACTACAGTCATAGTTTACTGTGGATAACAACACTACAGTCATAGTTTACTGTGGATAGCAACACTACAGTCATAGTTTACTGTGGATAGCAACACTACAGTCATAGTTTACTGTGGATAGCAACACTACAGTCATAGTTTACTGTGGATAACAACACTACAGTCATAGTTTACTGTGGATAGCAACACTACAGTCATAGTTTACTGTGGATAGCAACACTACAGTCATAGTTTACTGTGGATAACAACACTACAGTCATAGTTTACTGTGGATAGCAACACTACAGTCATAGTTTACTGTGGATAACAACACTACAGTCATAGTTTACTGTGGATAGCAACACTACAGTCATAGTTTACTGTGGATAGCAACACTACAGTCATAGTTTACTGTGGATAACAACACTACAGTCATAGTTTACTGTGGATAACAACACTACAGTCATAGTTTACTGTGGATAACAACACTACAGTCATAGTTTACTGTGGATAGCAACACTACAGTCATAGTTTACTGTGGATAGCAACACTACAGTCATAGTTTACTGTGGATAACAACACTACAGTCATAGTTTACTGTGGATAACAACACTACAGTCATAGTTTACTGTGGATAGCAACACTACAGTCATAGTTTACTGTGGATAACAACACTACAGTCATAGTTTACTGTGGATAGCAACACTACAGTCATAGTTTACTGTGGATAGCAACACTACAGTCATAGTTTACTGTGGATAACAACACTACAGTCATAGTTTACTGTGGATAACAACACTACAGTCATAGTTTACTGTGGATAGCAACACTACAGTCATAGTTTACTGTGGATAGCAACACTACAGTCATAGTTTACTGTGGATAGCAACACTACAGTCATAGTTTACTGTGGATAGCAACACTACAGTCATAGTTTACTGTGGATAGCAACACTACAGTCATAGTTTACTGTGGATAACAACACTACAGTCATAGTTTACTGTGGATAACAACACTACAGTCATAGTTTACTGTGGATAGCAACACTACAGTCATAGTTTACTGTGGATAGCAACACTACAGTCATAGTTTACTGTGGATAGCAACACTACAGTCATAGTTTACTGTGGATAGCAACACTACAGTCATAGTTTACTGTGGATAGCAACACTACAGTCATAGTTTACTGTGGATAACAACACTACAGTCATAGTTTACTGTGGATAGCAACACTACAGTCATAGTTTACTGTGGATAACAACACTACAGTCATAGTTTACTGTGGATAGCAACACTACAGTCATAGTTTACTGTGGATAACAACACTAGAGTCATAGTTTACTGTGGATAACAACACTACAGTCATAGTTTACTGTGGATAACAACACTACAGTCATAGTTTACTGTGGATAGCAACACTACAGTCATAGTTTACTGTGGATAGCAACACTACAGTCATAGTTTACTGTGGATAGCAACACTACAGTCATAGTTTACTGTGGATAACAACACTACAGTCATAGTTTACTGTGGATAACAACACTACAGTCATAGTTTACTGTGGATAACAACACTACAGTCATAGTTTACTGTGGATAGCAACACTACAGTCATAGTTTACTGTGGATAGCAACACTACAGTCATAGTTTACTGTGGATAGCAACACTACAGTCATAGTTTACTGTGGATAGCAACACTACAGTCATAGTTTACTGTGGATAGCAACACTACAGTCATAGTTTACTGTGGATAGCAACACTACAGTCATAGTTTACTGTGGATAACAACACTACAGTCATAGTTTACTGTGGATAGCAACACTACAGTCATAGTTTACTGTGGATAACAACACTACAGTCATAGTTTACTGTGGATAACAACACTACAGTCATAGTTTACTGTGGATAACAACACTACAGTCATAGTTTACTGTGGATAACAACACTACAGTCATAGTTTACTGTGGATAACAACACTACAGTCATAGTTTACTGTGGATAGCAACACTACAGTCATAGTTTACTGTGGACAACAACACTACAGTCATAGTTTACTGTGGATAACAACACTACAGTCATAGTTTACTGTGGATAGCAACACTACAGTCATAGTTTACTGTGGATAACAACACTACAGTCATAGTTTACTGTGGATAACAACACTACAGTCATAGTTTACTGTGGATAACAACACTACAGTCATAGTTTGCTGTGGATAGCAACACTACAGTCATAGTTTACTGTGGATAGCAACACTACAGTCATAGTTTACTGTGGATAGCAACACTACAGTCATAGTTTACTGTGGATAGCAACACTACAGTCATAGTTTACTGTGGATAACAACACTACAGTCATAGTTTACTGTGGATAACAACACTACAGTCATAGTTTACTGTGGATAGCAACACTACAGTCATAGTTTACTGTGGATAGCAACACTACAGTCATAGTTTACTGTGGATGGCAACACTACAGTCATAGTTTACTGTGGATAGCAACACTACAGTCATAGTTTACTGTGGATAGCAACACTACAGTCATAGTTTACTGTGGATAACAACACTACAGTCATAGTTTACTGTGGATAACAACACTACAGTCATAGTTTACTGTGGATAACAACACTACAGTCATAGTTTACTGTGGATAGCAACACTACAGTCATAGTTTACTGTGGATAGCAACACTACAGTCATAGTTTACTGTGGATAGCAACACTACAGTCATAGTTTACTGTGGATAGCAACACTACAGTCATAGTTTACTGTGGATAGCAACACTACAGTCATAGTTTACTGTGGATAGCAACACTACAGTCATAGTTTACTGTGGATAGCAACACTACAGTCATAGTTTACTGTGGATAGCAACACTACAGTCATATAATACGAAGCCTTGTCTGAGTCCAAAATGGCACCCTAGTCCCTACATAGTGCATTACTTTAGACCAGGGCCCATAGGGAATAGGGTTCCTTTTGGGACTCAAGCCCTTGTCTTTGTGCTTCCTGTACTGTACTGTAAATAACAGCTTCTAGCTGTTGGCTACTTGACTTTGGATTGAACCTGTTATAAACCAGAGAATGTATTGTATGGATGTGTATGAATGTGGTTCTGAATATTATATCATAGAATATAGTATACACTAGAGGATTGTGGTGTGTGTGCGTGTCAGAGGATTGTGCTGTGATACAATAGAATAGGCAGTCATGGCACAGCTACCCAGACGCCAACCTGGGAAGGGAACGAGGCCCCTGAGGCAATAAGAGAGGTAGTTGACACGTGTAGGAAACACATTCCTTATCTCACACACACACACACACACACACACACACACACACACACACACACACACACACACACACACACACACACACACACACACACACACACACACACACACACACACACACACACACACACACACCACAGAGCTGGTGCAAGAGAACTCAGGACCGACGTGGTCTACCTGTTAGTCTGTGCAGGTGACATGGGGCGGCAGTGTGTGTGTTATGTGTGTGTGTGTTATGTGTGTGTGTGTGTGTGTGTGTGTTATGTGTGTGTGTGTGTGAGACGGCAGAGAAAGATAAACACTTTCAAAAGGAGATGTGCTTCATTAAGTGTATAAATGAACCGCTGCTAATCTCCTCTCTCCTCCTCTCCTGTTATTCTGCTTCCTAATTAAAGCAAAGTAGAGATGCTGGATAGCCAGAGGAAGTTCCCTCTGAGTCCCTGGGAACCTGTCTCTGGGGAAAGACAGTCTGTGGCTCTTTTTTTTAATACGACACATCAGATTACAACTCTGTTGGTGTGTCTCGGTGTCAGTCTGCCCACTTTCAATGTAAAAAAAAAACAGGCACGGCCACTACACACAAATCAATTCAAATGTTATGTTACCATGGTTGGTAAACAACAGGTGTAGACGAACAGTGAAATGCTTACACTTAGTGTTCCTTCCAGACGCAGTCCGGTCGTGCATTCATTAATCACCATGGTAATCACCTGCCTCCATAACACATGTCTAAACCACCTATCTCCACAGTCACATATGACGGATTCTCACAACACTGCAGAAATAAAACATCATTCGCGGCTCCTATTCTAGCTGGCTGAAAGCTATTATGACCAGCGTTGGGGTCGTTACTCAATTTAACAAAATATATATATGTTGCCCATTTACTCGCAACTCAATCAACGTAAACAATGGCAACGTTATGTTCGGTAGGCCCAAACACCAACACAAGTATCCCAATAATCTACTACATACTCAGCTACACGCTTGTTAAACTCTCCCTTGGTTACAGCATGTCCTTCCAATCAAGCCTTGGTTGTTTGGATGAGGTAGGCCTACAGTCATCTAGTGGTCAGGATGAGGTAGGCCTATAGTCATCCACAGAGGACAGGATGAGGTAGAAGTACAGTCATCTAGTGGTCAGGATGAGGTAGGCCTATAGTCATCTACAGAGGACAGGATGAGGTAGGCCTACAGTCATCTGTAGAGGACAGGATGAGGTAGACCTACAGTCATCTAGTGGTCAGGATGAGGTAGGCCTACAGTCATCTAGTGGTCAGGATGAGGTAGGCCTACAGTTATCTACAGAGGTCAGGATGAGGTAGACCTACAGTCATCGAGTGGTCAGGATGAGGAAGGCCTACAGTCATCTAGTGGTCAGGATGAGGTAGACCTACAGTCATCTAGTGGTCAGGATGAGGTAGGCCTACAGTCATCTGTAGAGGTCAGGATGAGGTAGGCCTACAGTCATCTGTAGAGGTCAGGATGAGGTAGGCCTACAGTCATCTGTAGAGGACAGGATGAGGTAGACCTACAGTCATCTAGTGGTCAGGATGAGGTAGGCCTACAGTCATCTAGTGGTCAGGATGAGGTAGGCCTACAGTCATCTAGTGGTCAGGATGAGGTAGGCCTACAGTCATCTAGTGGTCAGGATGAGGTAGGCCTACAGTCATCTAGTGGTCAGGATGAGGTAGACCCACAGTCATCTAGTGGTCAGGATGAGGTAGGACTACAGTCATCTACAGAGGTCAGGATGAGGTAGACCTACAGTCATCTGTAGAGGTCAGGATGAGGTAGGCCTATAGTCATCTGTAGAGGTCAGGATGAGGTAGGCCTACAGTCATCTGTAGAGGTCAGGATGAGGTAGGCCTACAGTCATCTGTAGAGGTCAGGATGAGGTAGGCCTACAGTCATCTGTAGAGGTCAGGATGAGGTAGGCCTACAGTCATCTGTAGAGGTCAGGATGAGGTAGGCCTACAGTCATCTGTAGAGGTCAGGATGAGGTAGGCCTATAGTCATCTGTAGAGGTCAGGATGAGGTAGGCCTACAGTCATCTAGTGGTCAGGATGAGGTAGGCCTATAGTCATCTACAGAGGTCAGGATGAGGTAGACCTACAGTCATCTAGTGGTCAGGATGAGGTAGACCTACAGCCATCTAGTGGTCAGGATGAGGTAGGCCTACAGTCATCTAGTGGTCAGGATGAGGTAGGCCTATAGTCATCTACAGAGGTCAGGATGAGGTAGGCCTACAGTCATCTAGTGGTCAGGATGAGGTAGACCTACAGTCATCTAGTGGTCAGGATGAGGTAGGCCTACAGTCATCTAGTGGTCAGGATGAGGTAGGCTATAGTCATCTACAGAGGTCAGGATGAGGTAGGCCTACAGTCATCTAGTGGTCAGGATGAGGTAGGCCAACAGTCATCTGTAGAGGTCAGGATGAGGTAAGCCTACAGTCATCTAGTGGTCAGGATGAGGTAGGCCTACAGTCATCTAGTGGTCAGGATGAGGTAGGCCTAGTCATCTAGTGGTCAGGATGAGGTAGGCCTACAGTCATCTACAGAGGTCAGGATGAGGTAGGCCTACAGTCATCTGCAGAGGTCAGGATGAGGTAGGTCTACAGTCATCTACAGAGGTCAGGATGAGGTAGATGAGTTTCATCTTGGCATGTTGCTTTTGCAGATGATTCAAGAGATTTGAAGTTGTGTTTCTATCCCTGGAGAGGAATATAAGTGTTTCTCTCCTTGACAGTTTACATGTTCCAGTTATATTCTGGTCACGTTGACCTACCAGATCAAAGTAATGGGAATTACTTCCACGCTGATAAAGTCAATGTTTTAGACTCTCCTGACATGTTTCATCTCTCTCACTAAAGCTGTTGGTGGTAGTATATGTGTAAACAGGAAGTTGGTAAGAGGACATCAGAAAACTATAAGTATCTGTGTTCGAGGAAATAATGATGATCACAAATATGTATTTTAATCAATAACTGTGATAGGAAAGGAATGATAAGAAGAGGAAGGAAGTAATGATTAGGAAGGGAACATCACAAAGAGCTCCACTGAAACGATACAACCTGGGGCGGCAGGTAGCCTAGTGGTTAGAGGGTAGAGGCGGCAGGTAGTCTAGTGGTTAGAGGGTAGAGGCGGCAGGTAGTCTAGTGGTTAGAGTGTAGAGGAGGCAGGTAGCCTAGTGGTTAGAGTGTAGAGGCGGCAGGTAGTCTAGTGGTTAGAGGGTAGAGGCGGCAGGTAGCCTAGTGGTTAGAGGGTAGAGGCGGCAGGTAGTCTAGTGGTTAGAGTGTAGAGGCGGCAGGTAGTCTAGTGGTTAGAGGGTAGAGGCGGCAGGTAGCCTAGTGGTTAGAGTGTAGAGGCGGCAGGTAGCCTAGTGGTTAGAGTGTAGAGGCGGCAGGTAGCCTAGTGGTTAGAGTGTAGAGGCGGCAGGTAGTCTAGTGGTTAGAGGGTAGAGGCGGCAGGTAGTCTAGTGGTTAGAGGGTAGAGGCGGCAGGTAGTCTAGTGGTTAGAGGGTAGAGGCGGCAGGTAGTCTAGTGGTTAGAGTGTAGAGGCGGCAGGTAGCCTAGTGGTTAGAGTGTAGAGGCGGCAGGTAGCCTAGTGGTTAGAGTGTAGAGGCGGCAGGTAGCCTAGTGGTTAGAGTGTAGAGGCGGCAGGTAGCCTAGTGGTTAGAGTGTAGAGGCGGCAGGTAGCCTAGTGGTTAGAGTGTAGAGGCGGCAGGTAGCCTAGTGGTTAGAGTGTAGAGGAGGCAGGTAGCCTAGTGGTTAGAGTGTAGAGGCGGCAGGTAGTCTAGTGGTTAGAGGGTAGAGGCGGCAGGTAGCCTAGTGGTTAGAGGGTAGAGGCGGCAGGTAGCCTAGTGGTTAGAGGGTAGAGGCGGCAGGTAGTCTAGTGGTTAGAGGGTAGAGGCGGCAGGTAGTCTAGTGGTTAGAGGGTAGAGGCGGCAGGTAGCCTAGTGGTTAGAGGGTAGAGGCGGTAGGTAGCCTAGTGGTTAGAGTGTAGAGGCGGCAGGTAGCCTAGTGGTTAGAGTGTAGAGGAGGCAGGTAGTCTAGTGGTTAGAGTGTAGAGGCGGCAGGTAGCCTAGTGGTTAGAGTGTAGAGGCGGCAGGTAGTCTAGTGGTTAGAGGGTAGAGGCGGTAGGTAGCCTAGTGGTTAGAGTGTAGAGGCGGCAGGTAGCCTAGTGGTTAGAGTGTAGAGGAGGCAGGTAGTCTAGTGGTTAGAGTGTAGAGGCGGCAGGTAGCCTAGTGGTTAGAGTGTAGAGGCGGCAGGTAGTCTAGTGGTTAGAGGGTACTAGACTTGCCTAGTTAAATAAAGGTTAAAAAATATATATATATATATATTAAAAAAAACAGAATCATCGTCAGAAATAATCAAGGAAACGTTAATCTATTACAGCTTGCGTCAAACCCTCCTGCATGCAGACATTGAAATCCTCCTGCATGCAGACATTGAAATCCTCCTGCATGCAGACAAACCCTCCTGCATGCAGACATTGATTGCAGAAGAGTGTTCTGCAATGAACAACAGAATAAAGTTGAGGGACTTAGGTTATTTGTGACAGGAAGGAGAGAAAAGCCTTAACAGCTGACGTATCAGGAATGAATCACACTGCTAGGCAGTGGAGGAGTGGAATGAGAACAGGCCACGGGATTCTACAACCCCTGTAAGTTCTATTAAACCTCTAAAAATCAGACGTCCCTCCTACAAGGTTCTACTCGGTATCTACCTCATCTCCCTCTCTACGTCATCTCCCTCTCTACGTCATCTCCCTCTCTCCGTCATCTCCCTCTCTCCGTCATCTCCCTCTCTCCGTCATCTCCCTCTCTACGTCATCTCCCTCTCTACGTCATCTCCCTCTCTACGTCATCTCCCTCTCTACGTCATCTCCCTCTCTACGTCATCTCCCTCTCTCCCTCTCTCCGTCATCTCCCTCTCTCCGTCATCTCCCTCTCTCCGTCATCTCCCTCTCTACGTCATCTCCCTCTCTACGTCATCTCCCTCTCTACGTCATCTCCCTCTCTACGTCATCTCCCTCTATACGTCATCTCCCTCTCTACGTCATCTCCCTCTTTACGTCATCTCCCTCTCTCCGTCATCTCCCTCTCTCCGTCAGCTCCCTCTCTACGTCATCTCCCTCTTTACGTCATCTCCCTCTCTCCGTCAGCTCCCTCTCTACGTCAGCTCCCTCTCTACGTCATCTCCCTCTCTACGTCATCTCCCTCTCTACGTCATCTCCCTCTCTCCGTCAGCTCCCTCTCTACGTCATCTCCCTCTTTACGTCATCTCCCTCTCTCCGTCAGCTCCCTCTCTACGTCAGCTCCCTCTCTACGTCATCTCCCTCTTTACGTCATCTCCCTCTCTCCGTCAGCTCCCTCTCTACGTCAGCTCCCTCTCTACGTCATCTCCCTCTCTACGTCATCTCCCTCTCTCCGTCATCTCCCTCTCTCCGTCATCTCCCTCTCTCCCTCTTTCCGTCATCTCCCTCTCTCCGTCATCTCCCTCTCTCCGTCATCTCCCTCTCTACGTCATCTCCCTCTCTACGTCATCTCCCTCTCTACGTCATCTCCCTCTCTACGTCATCTCCCTCTATACGTCATCTCCCTCTCTATGTCATCTCCCTCTCTCCGTCATCTCCCTCTCTCCGTCATCTCCCTCTCTACGTCATCTCCCTCTCTCCGTCATCTCCCTCTTTACGTCATATCCCTCTTTACGTCATCTCCCTCTCTCCGTCAGCTCCCTCTCTACGTCATCTCCCTCTCTACGTCATCACCCTCTCTATGTCATCTCCCTCTCTACGTCATCTCCCTCTCTCCGTCATCTCCCTCTCTCCGTCATCTCCCTCTCTACGTCATCTCCCTCTCTACGTCATCTCCCTCTCTACGTCATCTCCCTCTCTACGTCATCTCCCTCTCTACGTCATCTCCCTCTCTCCGTCATCTCCCTCTCTACGTCATCTCCCTCTCTCCGTCATCTCCCTCTCTCCGTCATCTCCCTCTCTACGTCATCTCCGTCATCTCCCTCTTTACGTCATCTCCCTCTCTACGTCATCTCCCTCTCTACGTCATCTCCCTCTCTCTGTCATCTCCCTCATCTCCCTCTCTCCGTCATCTCCCTCTGTCATCTCCCTCTGTCATCTCCCTCTCTACGTCATCTCCCTCTCTACGTCATCTCCCTCTCTACGTCATCTCCCTCTCTACGTCATCTCCCTCTCTCCGTCATCTCCCTCTCTACGTCATCTCCCTCTCTACGTCATCTCCCTCTCTACGTCATCTCCCTCTCTACGTCATCTCCCTCTCTCCGTCATCTCCCTCTCTCCGTCATCTCCCTCTCTCCGTCATCTCCCTCTCTACGTCATCTCCGTCATCTCCCTCTTTACGTCATCTCCCTCTTTACGTCATCTCCGTCATCTCCCTCTCTCCGTCATCTCCCTCTCTACGTCATCTCCCTCTCTACGTCATCTCCCTCTCTACGTCATCTCCGTCATCTCCCTCTTTACGTCATCTCCCTCTTTAGGTCATCTCCGTCATCTCCCTCTCTCCGTCATCTCCCTCTCTCCGTCATCTCCCTCTTTACGTCATCTCCGTCATCTCCCTCTCTACGTCATCTCCCTCTCTACGTCATCTCCCTCTCTCCGTCATCTCCCTCTTTACGTCATCTCCCTCTCTACGTCATCTCCCTCTCTCCGTCATCTCCCTCTCTCCGTCATCTCCCTCTCTACGTCATCTCCCTCTCTACGTCATCTCCCTCTCTCCGTCATCTCCCTCTCTCCGTCATCTCCCTCTCTCCGTCATCTCCCTCTCTCCGTCATCTCCCTCTCTCCCTCATCTCCCTCTCTACGTCATCTCCGTCATCTCCCTCTTTACGTCATCTCCCTCTTTAGGTCAT
>NC_092106.1:48944567-48973362 GCF_045679555.1 Salvelinus alpinus
GTACTGTAGATGTATTTTGTTGTAACATTGTGTACTGTAGATGTATTTTGTTGTAACATTGTGTACTGTAGATGTATTTTGTTGTAACATTGTGTACTGTAGATGTATTTTGTTGTAACATTGTGTACTGTAGATGTATTTTGTTGTAACATTGTGTACTGTAGATGTATTTTGTTGTAACATTGTGTACTGTAGATGTATTTTGTTGTAACATTGTGTACTGTAGATGTATTTTGTTGTAACATTGTGTACTGTAGATGTATTTTGTTGTAACATTGTGTACTGTAGATGTATTTTGTTGTAACATTGTGTACTGTAGATGTATTTTGTTGTAACATTGTGTACTGTAGATGTATTTTGTTGTAACATTGTGTACTGTAGATGTATTTTGTTGTAACATTGTGTACTGTAGATGTATTTTGTTGTAACATTGTGTACTGTAGATGTATTTTGTTGTAACATTGTGTACTGTAGATGTATTTTGTTGTAACATTGTGTACTGTAGATGTATTTTGTTGTAACATTGTGTACTGTAGATGTATTTTGTTGTAACATTGTGTACTGTAGATGGATTTTGTTGTAACATTGTGTACTGTAGATGGATTTTGTTGTAACATTGTGTACTGTAGATGGATTTTGTTGTAACATTGTGTACTGTAGATGGATTTTGTTGTAACATTGTGTACTGTAGATGGATTTTGTTGTAACATTGTGTACTGTAGATGGATTTTGTTGTAACATTGTGTACTGTAGATGGATTTTGTTGTAACATTGTGTACTGTAGATGTATTTTGTTGTAACATTGTGTACTGTAGATGTATTTTGTTGTAACATTGTGTACTGTAGATGTATTTTGTTGTAACATTGTGTACTGTAGATGTATTTTGTTGTAACATTGTGTACTGTAGATGTATTTTGTTGTAACATTGTGTACTGTAGATGTATTTTGTTGTAACATTGTGTACTGTAGATGTATTTTGTTGTAACATTGTGTACTGTAGATGTATTTTGTTGTAACATTGTGTACTGTAGATGTATTTTGTTGTAACATTGTGTACTGTAGATGTATTTTGTTGTAACATTGTGTACTGTAGATGTATTTTGTTGTAACATTGTGTACTGTAGATGTATTTTGTTGTAACATTGTGTACTGTAGATGTATTTTGTTGTAACATTGTGTACTGTAGATGTATTTTGTTGTAACATTGTGTACTGTAGATGTATTTTGTTGTAACATTGTGTACTGTAGATGTATTTTGTTGTAACATTGTGTACTGTAGATGTATTTTGTTGTAACATTGTGTACTGTAGATGTATTTTGTTGTAACATTGTGTACTGTAGATGTATTTTGTTGTAACATTGTGTACTGTAGATGTATTTTGTTGTAACATTGTGTACTGTAGATGTATTTTGTTGTAACATTGTGTACTGTAGATGTATTTTGTTGTAACATTGTGTACTGTAGATGTATTTTGTTGTAACATTGTGTACTGTAGATGTATTTTGTTGTAACATTGTGTACTGTAGATGTATTTTGTTGTAACATTGTGTACTGTAGATGTATTTTGTTGTAACATTGTGTACTGTAGATGTATTTTGTTGTAACATTGTGTACTGTAGATGTATTTTGTTGTAACATTGTGTACTGTAGATGTATTTTGTTGTAACATTGTGTACTGTAGATGTATTTTGTTGTAACATTGTGTACTGTAGATGTATTTTGTTGTAACATTGTGTACTGTAGATGTATTTTGTTGTAACATTGTGTACTGTAGATGTATTTTGTTGTAACATTGTGTACTGTAGATGTATTTTGTTGTAACATTGTGTACTGTAGATGTATTTTGTTGTAACATTGTGTACTGTAGATGTATTTTGTTGTAACATTGTGTACTGTAGATGTATTTTGTTGTAACATTGTGTACTGTAGATGTATTTTGTTGTAACATTGTGTACTGTAGATGTATTTTGTTGTAACATTGTGTACTGTAGATGTATTTTGTTGTAACATTGTGTACTGTAGATGTATTTTGTTGTAACATTGTGTACTGTAGATGTATTTTGTTGTAACATTGTGTACTGTAGATGTATTTTGTTGTAACATTGTGTACTGTAGATGTATTTTGTTGTAACATTGTGTACTGTAGATGTATTTTGTTGTAACATTGTGTACTGTAGATGTATTTTGTTGTAACATTGTGTACTGTAGATGTATTTTGTTGTAACATTGTGTACTGTAGATGTATTTTGTTGTAACATTGTGTACTGTAGATGTATTTTGTTGTAACATTGTGTACTGTAGACGGATTTTGTTGTAACATTGTGTACTGTAGACGGATTTTGTTGTAACATTGTGTACTGTAGATGGATTTTGTTGTAATATTGTGTACTTGACCCTCAATCTGACCACAGATCACCACAGTGAAGCATTGAAACAGGAGAACAGGAAGCGAAGCATAGAAACCTGCTGCCAGGTTACCTGCTGCAAGGTTACCTGCTGCCAGGTTACCTGCTGCAAGGTTACCTGCTGCCAGGTTACATGCTGCCAGGTTACCTGCTGCCAGGTTATCTGCTGCCAGGTTACCTGCTGCAAGGTTACCTGCTGCCAGGTTACCTGCTGCCAGGTTACCTGCTGCCAGGTTACATGCTGCCAGGTTACCTGCTGCAAGGTTATCTGCTGCCAGGTTACCTGCTGCAAGGCTATCTGCTGCCAGGTTATCTGCTGCCAGGTTACCTGTTGCAAGGTTACCTGTTGCAAAGTTATCTGCTGCCATGTTATCTGCTGCCAGGTCTGAAAGCCAGGGAGGGAGTGACGAGAGCTTCCATTTTCCTTGCGTCCCAAATGGCACCCTATTCCCTATATAGTGCACTACTGTTGACCATAGCGTTACGGGGTCTGGCCAAAGGTAGTGCACTATCTATGGAATAGGGTGCCACTTGGGATGCTATAAGCCTCTGTCTGTCCGCCTGACGATGTAATGATAAACCCACTGAGGCGTTTCATTAGCGCCATGCTGTTCACCACGGCAACGCACGCCACCCTCGCAGCTACCTGCCTTCATGTCAATGACACTCCTACAACCTTTACACTATCTTATCACTTTACTTTTCACTCAACACTGATGCTCTCCTCCTCATCCTCTCTCCCCCTCCCGACTCTTTCTCTCTCCCCCTCCCCCAACTCTCTCTCTCCCTCCCAACTCTCTCTCGCCCTCCCCAACTCTCTCTCTCTCCCCCTACCCCAACTCTCTCTCTCTCCCCCTCCCCCAACTCTCTCTCGCCCTCCCCAACTCTCTCTCTCTCCCCCTACCCCAACTCTCTCTCTCTCCCCCTCCCCCAACTCTCTCTCTCCCTCCCCCAACTCTCCCTCTCTCCCTCCCCCAACTCTCTCTCTCTCCCTCCCCCAACTCTCTCTCTCTCTCTAGCCTCCCAACTCTCTCCCTCTCTCCGACTCTCTCGCTCTCTCTCTCTCCCAACTCTCTCTCTAGCCTCCCAACTCTCTCCCTCTCTCCGACTCTCTCGCTCTCTCTCTCTCCCAACTCTCTCTCTAGCCTCCCAACTCTCTCCCTCTCTCCGACTCTCTCGCTCTCTCAACTCTCTCTCTAGCCTCCCAACTCTCTCTCTAGCCTCCCAACTCTGTCTCTAGCCTCCCAACTCTGTCTCCGACTCTCTCTCGCCGCAGCACGTTGCTGTTTGCTGTTGCCCATGTGTAAATAGATGAGCTTCTCACGGCTAGGTAGCAGCTCAAATTGATTTGTTCTTGCTCAGCACTGACTTCATGACTCTGGCCCATTCATCCATTGACACGGCATGTCATCTTCTATTTACTGGACTGCCCAGGTTTAGTATTTCCCTAATACGGTTGCCTTAGTACCCTCAACCTAGCCCCCCCCCCTCCGGGTTTACTGTTGCCTTAGTGCCCTCAACCTAGCCCCCCCCCCCTCCCCCTCCAGGTTTACTGTTGCCTTAACGTCCTCAACCTAGACACCCCCCCCCCCCCCCTCCAGGTTTACTGTTACCTTAACGCCCTCAACCTAGCCCCCCCTATCCAGGTTTACTGTTACCTTAACGCCCTCAACCTAGCCCCCCCCTCCAGGTTTACTGTTACCTTAACGCCCTCAACCTAGCCCCCCCCTCCAGGTTTACTGTTGCCTTAACGCCCTCAACCTAGCCCCCCCCTCCAGGTTTACTGTTACCTTAACGCCCTCAACCTAGCCCCCCCCTCCAGGTTTACTGTTACCTTAACACCCTCAACCTAGCCCCCTCCCCTCCAGGTTTACTGTTGCCTTAACGCCCTCAACCTAGCCCCCCCCTCCAGGTTTACTGTTACCTTAACGCCCTCAACCTAGCCCCCCCCTCCAGGTTTACTGTTACCTTAACGCCCTCAACCTAGCCCCCCCCTCCAGGTTTACTGTTGCCTTAACGCCCTCAACCTAGCCCCCCCCTCCAGGTTTACTGTTGCCTTAACGCCCTCAACCTAGCCCCCCCCTCCAGGTTTACTGTTGCCTTAACGCCCTCAACCTAGCCCCCCCCCTCCAGGTTTACTGTTACCTTAACGCCCTCAACCTAGCCCCCCCCTCCAGGTTTACTGTTGCCTTAACGCCCTCAACCTAGCCCCCCCCTCCAGGTTTACTGTTGCCTTAACGCCCTCAACCTAGCCCCCCCCCTCCAGGTTTACTGTTACCTTAACGCCCTCAACCTAGCCCCCCCCTCCAGGTTTACTGTTACCTTAACGCCCTCAACCTAGCCCCCCCCTCCAGGTTTACTGTTACCTTAACACCCTCAACCTAGCCCCCCCCTCCAGGTTTACTGTTACCTTAACGCCCTCAACCTAGCCCCCCCCTCCAGGTTTACTGTTACCTTAACGCCCTCAACCTAGCCCCCCCCTCCAGGTTTACTGTTACCTTAACACCCTCAACCTAGCCCCCCCCTCCAGGTTTACTGTTACCTTAACACCCTCAACCTAGCCCCCCCTCCAGGTTTACTGTTGCCTTAACGCCCTCAACCTAGCCCCCCCCTCCAGGTTTACTGTTGCCTTAAAACTGTTTCCTTAACGCCTTCAACTTAGTTTGTCATCCCAGAAAATGAGTAAATAGTGGAGGCGTTTCACTTTCGACTGCAGGGATTTACTTTCAAATGAACCTTTATCAGTTTTACTTATTTTGTTCGTGTTCTTTGCTTCTGAAAACAACAAACCGTAAACTAAGAATCAGGAGGAGAGAGGCTTTCATCCATTAGTTGCCATTCTACAGCGATAACAGGTTGATTATTTAGTCGGCAAGCTAGACAAAAAGTCAGTATCTCTCTCTCCCCTCCTACACACTGTTCTGCTCTGTTCTCCCAGCTCCTCTTCTGCCTGCCTCTCTGAGCTATGACTTTAATCTATTCAACTAACTCACTACTTGATAGGAAGTCACAACTACTGACTCATAAAATGAACAGGCATGTACATGTGTGTAAGGAGAGAAGAGGAGAGGAAGTGGAGAGGAGGTAGAGAGGAGAGGAGGTAGAGAGGAGGTGGAGAGGAGAGAGGAGAGGAGGTAGAGAGGAGAGGTAAGGAAAGGAGGTAAAGAGGAGAATTGAGGAGGGGAGAGGAGGTAGAAAGGAGAGGTAAGGAAAGGAGAGGAGGTAGAAAAGAGAGGTAAGGAGGGGAGAAGAGGTGGAGAGGAGAGTTGAGGAGGTAGAGAGGAGAGGTGGAGGGGAGGGAGAAGATTTATGGCCTTATGCGTGAATATTTGTGCATCCTTCAGGGAGAATCAGGGTAAAGGATTGGACCACAGTTGAAGCCAAAGCAAGAGCCAGAGTGGTCACTGGTCACCAAAACAACCCAGCTAGGACAATGACATCTCCCATTACCAGGTGGCGCTACTGCTTCATGTTGATATCACGTAGGCTCAGTCCCTGCATCACTAGCTTCGTCTATGAATCTGAGAGCAGTTCCATTTCTCCAGGCCCATTCCTCAGCTGTTTACCAACAACACGGCAGAGTGACCACTTTTGTCGTCGTTGGAATCCCTGACCCTGTAGCCTTTTACACTCGTGCCCGTATACGGGTTGAAAATAGCAGATTTGGGACACTGATGAACGCCTAACTTGGTACACAGTGGCTGTACGGTAACATGCTATACATGACGTCAGACCTCAGGCTCTCTGCTTCACAGCTCCGTGTCGGGTTTTGACTGACAGCAGTTCTGAACTTAGAGCAGCGCGTGCGACCAGAAGAAGAGAAATGTTGCAAATGAAGAGGACTTGATGTTATACACAGTGTCAACATTTATGGTCACTATGTTTGATGTACAGTTACCAGATGACATGGCGTCATACCCTGGGTTGTTCTAAACAGAATGACCCTGTTTTTGTTGTATTGTGGAACAGAATGACCCTGTTTGTTGTATTGTGGAACAGAATGACCCTGTGTTTGTTGTATTGTGGAACAGAATGACCCTGTGTTTGTTGTATTGTGGAACAGAATGACCAGGTGTTTGTTGTATTGTGGAACAGAATGACCCTGTGTTTGTTGTATTGTGGAACAGAATGACCCTGTGTTTGTTGTATTGTGGAACAGAATGACCCTGTGTTTGTTGTATTGTGGAACAGAATGACCCTGTGTTTGTTGTATTGTGGAACAGAATGACCCTGTGTTTGTTGTATTGTGGAACAGAATGACCCTGTTTGTTGTATTGTGGAACAGAATGACCCTGTTTGCTGTATTGTGGAACAGAATGACCCTGTTTGTGGTATTGTGGAACAGAATGACCCTGTGTTTGTTGTATTGTGGAACAGAATGACCCTGTGTTTGTTGTATTGTGGAACAGAATGACCCTGTGTTTGTGGTATTGTGGAACAGAATGACCCTGTGTTTGTTGTATTGTGGAACAGAATGACCCTGTTTGCTGTATTGTGGAACAGAATGACCCTGTGTTTGCTGTATTGTGGAACAGAATGACCCTGTGTTTGTTGTATTGTGGAACAGAATGACCCTGTGTTTGTTGTATTGTGGAACAGAATGATCCTGTTTGTTGTATTGTGGAACAGAATGACCCTGTGTTTGTTGTATTGTGGAACAGAATGATCCTGTTTGTTGTATTGTGGAACAGAATGACACTGTTTGTTGTATTGTGGAACAAAATGACCCTGTGTTTGTGGTATTGTGAAACAGAATGACCTTGTGTTTGTGGTATTGTGGAACAGAATGACCCTGTTTGCTGTATTGTGGAACAGAATGACCCTGTTTGCTGTATTGTGGAACAGAATGACCCTGTGTTTGCTGTATTGTGGAACAGAATGACCCTGTGTTTGCTGTATTGTGGAACAGAATGACCCTGTGTTTGTGGTATTGTGGAACAGAATGACCCTGTGTTTGTGGTATTGTGGAACAGAATGACCCTGTTTGCTGTATTGTGGAACAGAATGACCCTGTGTTTGCTGTATTGTGGAACAGAATGACCCTGTGTTTGCTGTATTGTGGAACAGAATGACCCTGTTTGTTGTATTGTGGAACAGAATGACCCTGTGTTTGCTGTATTGTGGAACAGAATGACCCACAGCATATACACATGACCTTTCAATGTGCACCAAAATTAGGATCCGTTTCTCTGAATTGCCCTGTGAAAGCCTGACACAGTAAGATCATATTTTATAACTTAGCTAGTCATGTTGGCAATAGAACAAGCTTTAACATGTACCAGATTGTGACTTATACATGGACTGTTTTAAGGACAGCGTAAACAACAACAGTAATAGTGTAATGATGAGGATGCAGGTTTGTGTTTCAAACAAAACAACACGTGTGCTTGCGGTAGCTGCTCAACGGGCACAGCTAGGAGACCTCAAAAGAAAAATACCTTATAGCTTCAGTTGAATACTCTTCTTTGGGTCATAAAAGTGCATTGAAATTACTTAGGAAACGTGCCCACTTTGGAGAGGTGTGAGGCCACTTGGAAACACCAATTAGGCCTCTCACTCAAACCCTTTTAATTTTCTTTTGTCTTATGTTGCACCTACCCCACATTTCCCAGGAATATTCTCAACATGTTACTGAACGTATTCAGAGTATTTTCACATTTCGTTATCAACAAATGCGGTGAAAAGTACAGTAAATGTCAAACGCACATAAAATCAACAGTGTAAAGTTTGGATTCAGTCTCGTGTCAGGTGAACTATTGTTTCCTCACCTTTTGGTCTAATAATGTTCCCATCATCTTCAAATTGTTTCCTTTTCAATTCTACCATGGCTATTCATATGCTTTCCATATTACTTCTATAAAAAACAGTTCAAAAGTGCTGTTGGCAAAAAATGTAAACTACAGTTGAGTTGTTTGGAAGGAACACACAACACTATGTGCGGAGAAAAAAAGGCACAGCACACCAACATCAAAACCTCATCCCAACTGTAAAGTATGGTGGAGGGAGCATTGTGGTTTGAGGCTGCTTTGCTGCCTCAGGGCCTGGACAGCTTGCTATCATCGACGGGAAAATGAATTCAAGTCTATCAAGACATTTTGCAGAAGAATGTAAGGCTATCTGTCCGCCAATTGAAGCTCAACAGAAGTTGGGTGATGCAACAGGACAACGACCAAAAACAGAAGTAAATCAACAACAGAATGGCTTCAACAAAAGAAAATATGCCTTCTGGAGTGGCCCACTTAGAGTCCTGCCCTCAACCCAATTGAGACGCTGGCGCATGACCTCAAGAGAGCGGCTCACACGAGACATCCCAAGAATATTGCTGAACTGAAACAGTTTTGTAAAGAGGAATGGTCCAAAATTCCTCCTGACCGTTGTGCAGGTCTGATCCGCAACTACAGAAAACATTTGGTTGATGTTATTGCTGCCAAAGGAGGATCAACAAGTTAATACATCCAAGGGTTCACATACTTTTCCCACCCTGCATTGTGAATGTTTACACAGTGTTCAATAAAGACAGGTCAATTCCCACCAGGGTAAAGGGTGAAACATCAGCCCAGACACAGTCAGACAATGGAACCAGACCACTTTCTTCATTCAAAAAAAAAAAAAAGGCTTTTGAAATACTGTGTTTCAACATGAGTACAGTATCGTCGTTTCAACATGAGCACCAAGGTACAGTATCGTCGTTTCAACATGAGCACCAAGCTACAGTATCGTCGTTTCAACATGAGCACTAAGCTACAGTATCGTCGTTTCAACATGAGCACTAAGCTACAGTATCGTCGTTTCAACATGAACACCAAGCTACAGTATCGTCGTTTCAACATGAGCACCAAGCTACAGTATCGCCTTTTCAACATGAGCACCAAGCTACAGTATCGTCGTTTCAACATGAGCACTAAGCTACAGTATCGCCTTTTCAACATGAGCACCAAGCTACAGTATCGTCGTTTCAACATGAGCACCAAGCTACAGTATCGTCGTTTCAACATGAGCACCAAGCTACAGTATCGCCTTTTCAACATGAGCACCAAGCTACAGTATCGTCGTTTCAACATGAGCACCAAGGTACAGTATCGTCGTTTCAACATGAGCACCAAGGTACAGTATCGTCGTTTCAACATGAGCACCAAGGTACAGTATCGTCGTTTCAACATGAACACCAAGCTACAGTATCGTCGTTTCAACATGAGCACCAAGCTACAGTATCGCCTTTTCAACATGAGCACCAAGCTACAGTATCGTCGTTTCAACATGAGCACCAAGCTACAGTATCGTCGTTTCAACATGAGCACCAAGGTACAGTATCGTCGTTTCAACATGAGCACCAAGCTACAGTATCGTCGTTTCAACATGAGCACCAAGCTACAGTATCGTCGTTTCAACATGAGCACCAAGCTACAGTATCGTCGTTTCAACATGAGCACCAAGCTACAGTATCACCTTTTTAACATGAGCACCAAGCTACAGTATCGTCTTTTCAACATGAGCACCAAGCTACAGTATCGTCGTTTCAACATGAGCACCAAGGTACAGTATCGTCGTTTCAACATGAGCACCAAGGTACAGTATCGTCGTTTCAACATGAGCACCAAGGTACAGTATCGTCGTTTCAACATGAGCACCAAGGTACAGTATCGTCGTTTCAACATGAGCACCAAGGTACAGTATCGTCGTTTCAACATGAACACCAAGCTACAGTATCGTCGTTTCAACATGAGCACCAAGCTACAGTATCGTCGTTTCAACATGAGCACCAAGCTACAGTATCGTCGTTTCAACATGAGCACCAAGGTACAGTATCGTCGTTTCAACATGAGCACCAAGCTACAGTATCGTCGTTTCAACATGAGCACCAAGCTACAGTATCGTCGTTTCAACATGAGCACCAAGCTACAGTATCGTCGTTTCAACATGAGCACCAAGCTACAGTATCGTCGTTTCAACATGAGCACCAAGCTACAGTATCGTCGTTTCAAAATGAGCACCAAGCTACAGTATCGTCGTTTCAAAATGAGCACCAAGCTACAGTATCGTCGTTTCAACATGAGCACCAAGCTACAGTATCGCAGTTTCAACATGAGCACCAAGCTACAGTATCGCCTTTTCAACATGAGCACCAAGGTACAGTATCGCCTTTTCAACATGAGCACCAAGCTACAGTATCGTCGTTTCAACATGAGCACCAAGCTACAGTATCGTCGTTTCAACATGAGCACCAAGCTACATTATCGTCGTTTTGACATGAGCACCAAGCTACAGTATCGCAGTTTCAACATGAGCACCAAGCTACAGTATCGTCGTTTCAACATGAGCACCAAGCTACCGTATCGTCGTTTCAACATGAGCACCAAGCTACAGTATCGCAGTTTCAACATGAGCACCAAGCTACAGTATCGTCGTTTCAACATGAGCACCAAGCTACAGTATCCCAGTTTCAACATGAACACCAAGCTACAGTATCGTCGTTTCAACATGAGCACCAAGCTACAGTATCCCAGTTTCAACATGAACACCAAGCTACAGTATCGTCGTTTCAACATGAGCACCAAGCTACAGTATCGTCGTTTCAACATGAGCACCAAGCTACATTATCGTCGTTTCGACATGAGCACCAAGCTACAGTATTGCAGTTTCAACATGAGCACCAAGCTACAGTATCGTCGTTTCAACATGAGCACCAAGCTACCGTATCGTCGTTTCAACATGAGCACCAAGCTACAGTATCGTCGTTTCAACATGAGCACCAAGCTACAGTATCGTCGTTTCAACATGAGCACCAAGCTACAGTATCGTCGTTTCAACATGAGCACCAAGCTACAGTATCGTCGTTTCAACATGAGCACCAAGCTACCGTATCGTCGTTTCAACATGAGCACCAAGCTACAGTATCGCAGTTTCAACATGAGCACCAAGCTACAGTATCGTCGTTTCAACATGAGCACCAAGCTACAGTATCCCAGTTTCAACATGAACACCAAGCTACAGTATCGTCGTTTCAACATGAGCACCAAGCTACAGTATCCCAGTTTCAACATGAACACCAAGCTACAGTATCGTCGTTTCAACATGAGCACCAAGCTACAGTATCGTCGTTTCAACATGAGCACCAAGCTACATTATCGTCGTTTCGACATGAGCACCAAGCTACAGTATTGCAGTTTCAACATGAGCACCAAGCTACAGTATCGTCGTTTCAACATGAGCACCAAGCTACCGTATCGTCGTTTCAACATGAGCACCAAGCTACAGTATCGTCGTTTCAACATGAGCACCAAGCTACAGTATCGTCGTTTCAACATGAGCACCAAGCTACAGTATCGTCGTTTCAACATGAGCACCAAGCTACAGTATCGTCGTTTCAACATGAGCACCAAGCTACAGTATCGTCGTTTCAACATGAGCACCAAGCTACAGTATCGCCTTTTCAACATGAGCACCAAGCTACAGTATCGTCGTTTCAACATGAGCACCAAGCTACAGTATCGCCTTTTCAACATGAGCACCAAGCTACAGTATCGTCGTTTCAACATGAGCACCAAGCTACAGAATCATCTCCAGAGGGCACCCTATTCCCTTTATAGAGCACTACTTTTGACCAGGGATTAGGGTGCAATGTGGGATGCAGCCAGACGGTACTAGATCCAGCAGGATGAGAACGTTGCCATATGTCAACTGGTCTAATGAAAACCTTATTGAAAGGTTATCTTCAAACTACAATGAGTCACCATTGAGGACAATATCTATTCTGATATTTTTGGAGAGGAGGGAAGTAGAGAGAGCTACGGTTAGTATTTAATCTTATCTGATGACATAAACAAAATGGGGTTTATGTCTGCAGGGTTACATACTGGGGAGCAGTCTGCAGGGTTACATACTGGGGAGCAGTCTACAGGGTTACATACTGGGGAGCAGTCTACAGGGTTACATACTGGGGAGCAGTCTGCAGGGTTACATACTGGGGAGCAGTCTACAGGGTTACATACTGGGGAGCAGTCTGCAGGGTTACATACCGGGGAGCAGTCTACAGGGTTACATACTGGGGAGCAGTCTGCAGGGTTACATACCGGGGAGCAGTCTACAGGGTTACATACTGGGGAGCAGTCTACAGGGTTACATACTGGGGAGCAGTCTACAGGGTTACATACTGGGGAGCAGTCTACAGGGTTACATACTGGGGAGCAGTCTACAGGGTTACATACCGGGGAGCAGTCTACAGGGTTACATACTGGGGAGCAGTCTACAGGGTTACATACGGGGGAGCAGTCTACAGGGTTACATACCGT
Organism: Salvelinus alpinus; assembly: GCF_045679555.1. Classification (NCBI taxonomy): domain Eukaryota; kingdom Metazoa; phylum Chordata; class Actinopteri; order Salmoniformes; family Salmonidae; genus Salvelinus; species Salvelinus alpinus. The sequence goes on from NC_092106.1 coordinate 48,957,264, forward strand.
GGAGCAGTCTGCAGGGTTACATACTGGGGAGCAGTCTACAGGGTTACATACCGGGGAGCAGTCTGCAGGGTTACATACTGGGGAGCAGTCTACAGGGTTACATACTGGGGAGCAGTCTGCAGGGTTACATACCGGGGAGCAGTCTACAGGGTTACATACCGGGGAGCAGTCTGCAGGGTTACATACTGGGGAGCAGTCTACAGGGTTACATACTGGGGAGCAGTCTGCAGGGTTACATACCGGGGAGCAGTCTACAGGGTTACATACTGGGGAGCAGTCTACAGGGTTACATACTGGGGAGCAGTCTGCAGGGTTACATACTGGAAACCTTTCTTGTTGCTGTTTGTTTTTGTTGGTTATCTTAGCTCAGCTAATTTTTTTATTACAATTTTCCCATTACATTTTGTTCATGTTTGTATGTTGTCTGTTCGTATATACTGTTATTCTGGTTTATATGTAAACCTGCCCGGGAAATGTAGACGGAAATTCGTTTTTTAAATTTGGTACCAAATTGTGCTGAGACTTATGTTTTGTTGTACATTGTCCCTGTTCAAATCAACGTAAGAATAACAACAATAATAATGTTATTTCTCAATCAAAATGTGTCTCACATGTCAATGACTTCTTATTATCAGCTTAATACAATTGCTCCAACTGCGCACTCTTCTGATTGGTCCAACTGCGCGCTCTTCTGATTGGTCCAACTGCGCGCTCTTCTGATTGGGCCAACTGCGCGCTCTTCTGATTGGGCCAACTGCGCGCTCTTCTGATTGGTCCAACTGCGCGCTCTTCTGATTGGTCCAACTGCGCACTCTTCTGATTGGTCCAACTGCGCACTCTTCTGATTGGTCCAACTGCGCACTCTTCTGATTGGTCCAACTGAACGCTCTTCTGATTGGTCCAACTGAACGCTCTTCTGATTGGTCCAACTGAACGCTCTTCTGATTGGTCCAACTGAACGCTCTTCTGAATGGTCCAAATGAACACTCTTCTGATTGGTCCACCTGAACGCTCTTCTGATTGGTCCAACTGAACGCTCTTCTGATTGGTCCAACTGAACGCTCTTCTGATTGGTCCAACTGAACGCTCTTCTGATTGGTCCAACTGAACGCTCTTCTGATTGGTCTAACATGAACGCTCTTCTGATTGGTCTAACATGAACGCTCTTCTGATAGGTCCAACTGAACTCTCTTCTGATTGGTCTAACATGAACGCTCTTCTCATGAGTTGTTGGATGTCTCTGGATCTGCATTCTTTTCCATGGCGACACGAAGTTAGAGAGGTAGCCATTTTTTACACCCTTCCCCTGACTCACCCATGAAGTTGAGGTAGCTCTCTCCCCCCAACTCACCCATGAAGTTGAGGTAGCTCTCTACCCCCCCAACTCACCCATGAAGTTGAGGTAGCCCTCTCCCCCCAACTCACCCATGAAGTTCAGGTAGCCCTCTCCCCACCAACTCACCCATGAAGTTGAGGTAGCCCTCTACCCCCAACTCACCCATGAAGTTCAGGTAGCCCTCTCCCCCCAACTCACCCATGAAGTTCAGGTAGCCCTCTCCCCACCAACTCACCCATGAAGTTCAGGTAGCCCTCTCCCCACCAACTCACCCATGAAGTTGAGGTAGCCCTCTCCCCCCTGACTCACCCATGAAGTTGAGGTAGCCCTCTCCCCCCAACTCACCCATGAAGTTCAGGTAGCCCTCTCCCCACCAACTCACCCATGAAGTTCAGGTAGCCCTCTCCCCCCTGACTCACCCATGAAGTTGAGGTAGCCCTCTCCCCCCAACTCACCCATGAAGTTGAGGTAGCCCTTTCCCCCCAACACACCTATGAAGTTCAGGTAACCCTCTCCCCCCAACTCACCCATGAAGTTCAGGTAGCCCTCTCCCCCCAGAGCGTGTGTGAGGAGGCGGATCATCTTATGTAGCTGGATACCTCGGTCGATGACGGGAGTCATGGGGATCAGGGAACTCATGTTGGTGTACATCTCTTTATCCATCAGCCAGAATGCTAGGGACTTATCACCTACCAGAGACTAGAGACAGAGATGAAGAGAGAGAGAGAGATGAAGAGAGAGAGAGAGATGAAGAGAGAGAGAGATGAAGAGAGAGACAGAGAGAGATGAAGAGAGAGAGAGATGAAGAGAGAGACAGAGAGAGATGAAGAGAGAGAGAGAGAGATGAAGAGAGAGAGAGAGAGATGAAGAGAGAGAGAGATGTAGAGAGAGAGAGAGAGAGAGATGAAGAGAGAGAGAGAGAGATGAGAGAGAGAGAGAGATGAAGAGAGAGAGAGAGAGATGAAGAGAGAGAGAGAGAGATGAAGAGAGAGAGAGAGAGAGAGAGATGGAGAGAGAGAGATGAAGAGAGAGAGAGAGATGAAGAGAGAGAGAGATGAAGAGAGAGAGAGAGAGAGAGAGATGAAGAGAGAGAGAGAGATGAAGAGAGACAGATGAAGAGAGAGAGAGAGATGAAGAGAGACAGATGATGAAGAGAGAGAGAGAGAGAGAGAGAGAGAGATGAAGCGAGAGAGACAAACCCCTTTTGTAAGTGTAATGTGTATTTCACTTTCGTTTATGATCTATTTCACTTGCTTTGTTAATGTAAACATATGTCTCCCTTGCTAATAAAGCCCTTCGAATTGAATTGAAAGAGATGCAGAGAGATATGTAGAGAGAGAGAGAGATATACACATGGCCAAAATGAAGTATTTTGTATTTATGATGGATCCTCAGCTAATCTTCCTGGGGTTCGGCAGAATTAAGGCAGTTATACAATCACAAAACATTCATTACAGAATTCACAACACACTAGTAGGTGTGTTCCCTCAGGCCCATACTCCACTACCACATATCTACAACACAAAATACACGTGTACGTGTGTGTATAGTGCGTATGTTAGTATGTGTGTGCGCCTGTGTGTTTCACAGTCCCCGCTGTTCCATAAGGTGTATTTTTATATATATATATTTTTTTAAATACAATTCTACTGGTGCATCTTGACTCTATTCCTGATATGGAATAGAGTTCCATGTAGTCATGACTCTATGTAGTACTGTTCACCTCCCATAGTCTGTTCTGGACTTGGGCACTGTGAAGAGACCTCTGGTGGCATGTCTTGTGGGGTATGCTTGGGTGTCTGAGCTGTGTGCCAGTAGTTTAGACAGACAGCTCGGTGCATTCAACATGTCAATACCTCTCATAAATAAAAGTAGTGATGAAGTCAATCTCTCCTCCACTTTGAACCGGGAGAGATTGACATGCATATTATTAACGTTAGCTCTCTGTGTACATCCAAGGACCAGCTGTGCTGCCCTGTTCTGAGCCAATTGTAATTTTCCGAGGTCCCTCTTTGTGGCACCTGACCACACGACTGAACAGTAGTCCATGTGCGACAAAACCAGGGCCTGTAGGACCTGCCTTGTTGATAGTGTTGTTAAGAAGGTAGAAACTAGGGCCTGTAGGATCTGCCTTGTTGGTAGTGTTGTTAAGAAGGTAGAAACTAGGGCCTGTAGGACCTGCCTTGTTGATAGTGTTGTGAAGAAGGTAGAAACTAGGGCCTGTAGGACCTGCCTTGTTGATAGTGTTGTGAAGAAGGTAGAAACTAGGGCCTGTAGGACCTGCCTTGTTGATAGTGTTGTGAAGAAGGTAGAAACTAGGGCCCGTAGGACCTGCCTTGTTGATAGTGTTGTGAAGAAGGTAGAAACTAGGGCCTGTAGGACCTGCCTTGTTGATAGTGTTGTTAAGAAGGTAGAAACTAGGGCCTGTAGGACCTGCCTTGTTGATAGTGCTGTGAAGAAGGTAGAGCAGCACTTTATTATGGACCGACTTCTCCCCATCTTAGCTACTGTTGTATCAAAATGTTTCGACCATGACAGTTTACAATCCAGGGTTACTCCAAGCAGTTGAGTCATCTCAACATTATTTATTACAAGATTTAGTTCAGGTTTAGTGAATGATTTGTACCAAATACAAAGCTTTTAGTTTTTGAAATATTTAGGACTAATTTATTCCTTGCCACCCGTTCTGAAACTAACTGCAGCTCTTTTGTTAATTAAGTGTTGCAGTCATTTCAGTCGCTGTGGTAGTTGATGTGTATAGTGTTGAGTCATCCGCATACATAGACAGACTGGCTTTACTAAAAGCCAATGGCATGTCGTTAGTAAAGATTGAAAAAGGTAAGAGGCCTAGACAGCTGCCCTGGGGAATGCCTGATTCTACATGGATTATGTTGGAGAGGCTTCCATTAAAAACATCCTCTGTGGTCTGTTAGACAGGTAACTCTTTATCCACAATATAGCAAGGGGTGTAAAGCCATTACACAAATGTTTTCCCAGCAGCAGACTATAATCGATAATGTCAAAAGCTGCACTGAAGTCTAACAAAACAGCCCCTACAATCTTTTCATCATCAATTTCTCTCAGCCAATCATCAGTCACTTGTGTAAGTGCTGTGCTTGTTGAATGTCCTTTTATAAGCATGCTGAAAGTCTGTTGTAAATTTGTTTACTGTAAAATAGCATTGTGTCTGGTCAAACACCATTCCCCCAAAACTTTACTAAGGGTTGGTAACAGTGCTCCCGAGTGGTGCAGTGGTCTAAGGCAAGAATCCAGGCTGTATCACATCCGGCCGGTTGAGGTCAGGGCTCTGAGCAAGCCATTCAAGTTATTCCACACCGATCTCAACAAACCATTTCTGTACGGACATTGCTTTGTGCACAGGGGGCATTGTCATGCTGAAACAGGAAAGAGCCTTCCCCGAACTGTTGCCACAAATTTGGAAGCACAGAATCGTCTAGAATGTCAATGTATGCTGTAGCGTTAAGATTTCCCTTCACTGGAACTAAGGTGCCTAGCCTTAACCATGAAAAACAGCCCCAGACCAGGTTATTTTTTAGCGCTAAATGCTTCAGCACTCGACGGTCCCGTTCCGTGACATTGTGTGGCCTACCACTTCGAGGCTGAGCCGCTGTTGCCTCAAGATATTTCCACTTCACAATAACAGCACTTACAGTTGACCGGGGCAGCTCTATCAAGGCTGAAATTTGGCGAACTGACTTGTTGAAAAGGTGGCATCCTATGGCGGGTGTCACGTTGAAAGTCACTGAGCTCATCAGTAAGCCCATTCTACTGACAATGTTTGTCTATGGAGATTGCATGGAGGTGTGCTCGATTTTATACACCTGTCGACAACGAGTGTGGCTGAAATAGCAGAATCCACTCATTTGAAGGTGTGTCCACATACTTTTGGTCATGTAGTGTAGAGAGAGAGCTAGAAAAACAGATCAGAGAACTCATGTTGGTGTACATCTCTTTATCCATTAACCAGAAGGACAGGGACTTATCACCTACCACGGACTATACACATATGCCTATTATTCGGTACATACACATTTTATTGACGGACACAGTAACAAATCGAGAGCTTGGGACTATAAGGTTCTACCTACAAAACAAAATTATTCTGATAGAAATTGGCTTTAAAGTGCCGAAACCCCAAATGGTTTGAATGGTGTCATTTACAGTATTTTATGTACAGTATTTTATAGGTGGAGAACATTGAACGGAACAAGGCCATGTAAGTGTAACGGATGTGAAATGGCTAGCTAGTTAGCGGTGGTGCGCGCTAATAGCGTTTCAATCGGTTACGTCACTCGCTTTGAGACCTTGAAGTAGTGGTTCCCCTTGCTCTGCAAGTGCCGCGGCTTTTGTGGTGCGATGGGTAACGATGCTTCGTGGGTGACTGTTGTTGATGTGTGCAGAAGGTCCCTGGTTCGCGCCCGTGTCGGGGCGAGGGGACGGTCTAAAGTTATACTGTTAGATAAGTAACTAAATTTGGACAAAAATGCAGATAGAACTGTACTAGTCCCCGAGCCTTAATGTACATGTGGAGATAGGGCAACTCCAGTCCTCGAGGGCCTGTTTAGGGTCACAGTTTTGCACCAGGCCTCAGCTTTGCACCAGGCCCCAGCTAACACACCTGACTCCAACAATCACCTATTCATGATCTTCAGTTTAGAATGCAATTTGATTAAATCAGCTGTGTTTGCTAGGGATGGAGAATAAGTGTGACACCAATCATGCCAAAAGGGGGGGGGGGGGGGGGTTGCCCACCCCTGGACTAGAGGGACAGTACAGAAAGGAAGTGGAGAAACGGAGGATCAAACCACTGTTTCCAGGGGCGGTCCAGTTCACCAGAGATCTAGAACCGTGTCCAGTTCACCAGAGATCTAGAACCGTGTCCAGTTCACCAGAGATCTAGAACCGTGTTAAATGAAGGAATAAAGAGTTGTGTTGATGGGTTAACGGTTGCGTTACCTGGTCGTGGCTCTCTGCGTAGGCGATGCAGTTCTCTCCGTATCGTCTGTTTGTCAGAGTGTAGACAATGTTACCCATGTCCCAGGCCTCGTCTGCTAACTCCTTCAGAATCTAGACGTCAACATAAGACAAGAGGAATTACTGAATACAGCTTCATAATACACAAGGAGTACAATAGGACTACAGTAGGAAGGGTGGAGACTGGGATTGAACCCCGATCTCCAGTGGGAGACTAGAATATGACTGAAGCTGGGGGTGTTACCACAGGATATTTCTCTCTCTCTCTCTCACTCTCTCTGTCTCTCTCTCTCTCTGTGTCTCTCTCATTCTGTGTCTCTCTCTCTTTGTGTCTCTCTCTCTCTGTGTCTCTCTCTCTCTGTGTCTCTCTGTGTCTCTCTCTGTCGAAGTGCCACCTGAGGAGAGTGGAGAAGCTTCATCTCTAATCCCCATTGACTTTGGAGGGTTACTGTTCATCAGAGAGCTCATCTGTCTGTCCACACAACACCAGCTAGCTTCAGCACATTCTCACATGATTTTATTTCAGAGAGTCTCCAGGGGAGATGGTGGTATAGTCTCCAGGGGAGATGGTGGTATAGAATCCAGGGGAGATGGTGGTAGAGAATCCAGGGGAGATGGTATCCAGGGGAGATGGTGGTAGAGCATCCAGGGGAGATGGTGGTAGAGTCTCCAGGGGAGATGGTGGTATAGAATCCAGGGGAGATGGTGGTAGAGAATCCAGGGGAGATGGTATCCAGGGGAGATGGTGGTAGAGCATCCAGGGGAGATGGTGGTAGAGAATCCAGGGGAGATGGTATCCAGGGGAGATGGTGGTAGAGTCTCCAGGGGAGATGGTGGTAGAGCATCCAGGGGAGATGGTGGTAGAGAATCCAGGGGAGATGGCGGTAGAGCATCCAGGGGAGATGGCGGTAGAGCATCCAGGGGAGATGGCGGTAGAGCATCCAGGGGAGATGGCGGTAGAGAATCCAGGGGAGATGGTGGTAGAGAATCCAGGGGAGATGGTGGTAGAGAATCCAGGGGAGATGGTGGTAGAGTCTCCAGTGGAGATGGTGGTAGAGAATCCAGGGGAGATGGTGGTAGAGAATCCAGGGGAGATGGTGGTAGAGTCTCCAGGGGAGATGGTGGTAGAGAATCCAGGGGAGATGGTGGTAGAGTCTCCAGGGGAGATGGTGGTAGAGAATCCAGGGGAGATGGTGGTAGAGAATCCAGGGGAGATGGTGGTAGAGAATCCAGGGGAGATGGTGGTAGAGTCTCCAGGGGAGATGGTGGTAGAGGGTCCAGGGGAGATGGTGGTAGAGAATCCAGGGGAGATGGTGGTAGAGTCTCCAGGGGAGATGGTGGTAGAGTCTCCAGGGGAGATGGTGGTAGAGTCTCCAGGGGAGATGGTGGTAGAGCATCCAGGGGAGATGGTGGTAGAGCCTCCAGGGGAGATGGTGGTATAGTCTCCAGGGGAGATGGTGGTAGAGCATCCAGGGGAGATGGTGGTAGAGCATCCAGGGGAGATGGTGGTATAGTCTCCAGGGGAGATGGTGGTATAGTCTCCAGGGGAGATGGTGGTAGAGAATCCAGGGGAGATGGTGGTAGAGTCTCCAGGGGAGATGGTGGTAGAGAATCCAGGGGAGATGGTGGTATAGTCTCCAGGGGAGATGGTGGTAGAGCCTCCAGGGGAGATGGTGGTAGAGCATCCAGGGGAGATGGTGGTAGAGTCTCCAGGGGAGATGGTGGTAGAGAATCCAGGGGAGATGGTGGTAGAGTCTCCAGGGGAGATGGTGGTAGAGTCTCCAGGGGAGATGGTGGTAGAGAATCCAGGGGAGATGGTGGTAGAGAATCCAGGGGAGATGGTGGTAGAGAATCCAGGGGAGATGGTGGTAGAGAATCCAGGGGAGATGGTGGTAGAGGGTCCAGGGGAGATGGTGGTACAGAATCCAGGGGAGATGGTGGTACAGAATCCAGGGGAGATGGTGGTAGAGTCTTCAGGGGAGATGGTGGTACAGAATCCAGGGGAGATGGTGGTACAGAATCCAGGGGAGATGGTGGTAGAGTCTCCAGGGGAGATGGTGGTAGAGTCTCCAGGGGAGATGGTGGTAGAGTATCCAGGGGAGATGGTGGTAGAGTATCCAGGGGAGATGGTGGTAGAGTCTTCAGGGGAGAAGGTGGTAGAGAATCCAGGGGAGAAGGTGGTAGAGAATCCAGGGGAGATGGTGGTAGAGTCTTCAGGGGAGATGGTGGTAGAGAATCCAGGGGAGATGGTGGTAGAGAATCCAGGGGAGATGGTGGTAGAGAATCCAGGGGAGATGGTGGTAGAGGGTCCAGGGGAGATGGTGGTAGAGGGTCCAGGGGAGATGGTGGTAGAGAATCCAGGGGAGATGGTGGTAGAGAATCCAGGGGAGATGGTGGTAGAGTCTCCAGGGGAGATGGTGGTAGAGAATCCAGGGGAGATGGTGGTAGAGAATCCAGGGGAGATGGTGGTAGAGAATCCAGGGGAGATGGTGGTAGAGTCTCCAGGGGAGATGGTGGTAGAGCATCCAGGGGAGATGGTGGTAGAGAATCCAGGGGAGATGGTGGTAGAGAATCCAGGGGAGATGGTGGTAGAGTCTCCAGGGGAGATGGTGGTAGAGAATCCAGGGGAGATGGTGGTATAGTCTCCAGGGGAGATGGTGGTATAGTCTCCAGGGGAGATGGTGGTAGAGCATCCAGGGGAGATGGTGGTAGAGAATCCAGGGGAGATGGTGGTAGAGAATCCAGGGGAGATGGTGGTAGAGCCTCCAGGGGAGATGGTGGTAGAGTATCCAGGGGAGATGGTGGTAGAGTATCCAGGGGAGATCGCAATTCAAGAGTGAAACATTGTTTTCAAGGTCGAACAGGCAAACAGTAAGGCTTATATTAACCCCCGCTGTACCAAACTAAATGCTAGGCTTATATTAACCTCCGCTGTACCAAACTAAATGCTAGGTTTATATTAACCCCCGCTGTACCAAACTAAATGCTAGGTTTATATTAACGCCCGCTGTACCAAACTAAATGCTAGGTTTATATTAACCCCCACTGTACCAAACTAAATGCTAGGTTTATATTAACCCCCGCTGTACCAAACTAAATGCTAGGTTTATATTAACCCCCGCTGTACCAAACTAAATGCTAGGTTTATATTAACCCCCGCTGTACCAAACTAAATGCTAAGGTGATATTAATCCCCGCTGTACCAAACTAAATGCTAGGTTTATATTAACCCCCACTGTACCAAACTAAATGCTAGGTTTATATTAACCCCCGCTGTACCAAACTAAATGCTAGGTTTATATTAACCCCCGCTGTACCAAACTAAATGCTTATATTAACCCCCGCTGTACCAAACTAAATGCTAGGTTTATATTAACCCCCGCTGTACCAAACTAAATGCTAGGCTTATATTAACCCCCGCTGTACCAAACTAAATGCTAGGGTGATATTAACCCCGCTGTACCAAACTAAATGCTAGGTTTATATTAATCCCCGCTGTACCAAACTAAATGCTAGGTTTATATTAACCCCCGCTGTACCAAACTAAATGCTTATATTAATCCCCGCTGTACCAAACTAAATGCTAGGTTTATATTAACCCCCGCTGTACCAAACTAAATGCTAGGCTTATATTAACCCCCGCTGTACCAAACTAAATGCTAGGTTTATATTAACCCCCGCTGTACCAAACTAAATGCTAGGTTTATATTAATCCCCGCTATACCAAACTAAATGCTAGGCTTATATTAACCCCCGCTGTACCAAACTAAATGCTTATATTAACCCCCGCTGTACCAAACTAAATGCTAGGCTTATATTAACCCCCACTGTACCAAACTAAATGCTTATATTAACCCCCGCTGTACCAAACTAAATGCTAGGCTTATATTAACCCCCGCTGTACCAAACTAAAAGCTAGGTTTATATTAACCCCCGCTGTACCAAACTAAATGCTAGGTTTATATTAACCCCCCCCGCTGTACCAAACTAAATGCTAGGTTTATATTAACCCCCGCTGTACCAAACTAAATGCTAGGTTTATATTAACCCCCGCTGTACCAAACTAAATGCTTATATTAACCCCCCCCGCTGTACCAAACTAAATGCTAGGTTTATATTAACCCCCGCTGTACCAAACTAAATGCTTATATTAACCCCCCCGCTGTACCAAACTAAATGCTAGGTTTATATTAATCCCCGCTGTACCAAACTAAATGCTAGGTTTATATTAACCCCCGCTGTACCAAACTAAATGCTAGGTTTATATTAACCCCTGCTGTACCAAACTAAATTCTCGGTTTATATTAATCCCCGCTGTACCAAACTAAATGCTAGGTTTATATTAACCCCCGCTGTACCAAACTAAATGCTAGGCTTATATTAACCCCCACTGTACCAAACTAAATGCTTATATTAACCCCCGCTGTACCAAACTAAATGCTAGGTTTATATTAACCCCCCCACTGTACCAAACTAAATGCTAGGCTTATATTAACCCCCGCTGTACCAAACTAAAAGCTAGGTTTATATTAACCCCCGCTGTACCAAACTAAATGCTAGGTTTATATTAATCCCCGCTGTACCAAACTAAATGCTAGGCTTATATTAACCCCCCCGCTGTACCAAACTAAATGCTTATATTAACCCCCACTGTACCAAACTAAATGCTTATATTAACCCCCACTGTACCAAACTAAATGATTATATTAACCCCCGCTGTACCAAACTAAATGCTAGGTTTATATTAATCCCCGCTGTACCAAACTAAATGCTTATATTAACCCCCGCTGTACCAAACTAAATGCTTATATTAACCCCCGCTGTACCAAACTAAATGCTAGGTTTATATTAACCCCCGCTGTACCAAACTAAATGCTAGGTTTATATTAACCCCCGCTGTACCAAACTAAATGCTAGGTTTATATTAACCCCCGCTGTACCAAACTAAATGCTTATATTAACCCCCCCGCTGTACCAAACTAAATGCTAGGGTGGAAGGGGAAATAATGTGAGAGTTGAGATAAATACAGGAGATGATTCAGACAGCAACATCATCATGATGATCTCAGTGATAATTCCGATGGAATTATTAGCCGGCATAGGTGTACCTGTGTCGGTAAATACAGCACGATTTAGAATGCTGCTCGTCCAATCAGCATCCAGGATCCAAACAACCCGTTTTATAATAGTCTATTTTTCCATGTCCCTCTCTCTAGATTTATTCTGAACAAAAAATATAAACACAACATGCAACAATTTCAAAGATTTTACTGAGTTTGAGTTCATATAAGGGAATCAGTCAATTGAAATTAATTCATTAGGTCCTTATCTATGGATTACACATGATTGGGCAGGGGCGCTGGGGAGCCAGGCCCAGCCAATCAGAATTCATTTTTCCCCAACAAAAGGGTTTTATTACAGACAGAAATACTCCTCTGTTTCATCAGCTGTCCAGGTGGCTGGTCTCAGATGATCCAGCAGGTGAATAAGCCAGATGTGGAGGTCCTGAGCTGGCGTGGCTACACGTGGTCTGTGGTTGTGAGGCTGGTTGGACGTACTGCCAAATTCTTTAAAAAGGACGGAGGCGGTTTATGGTAGAGAAATTAACATTAAATTATCTGGCAACAGTTCTGCTGGACATTCCTTCAGTCACCATGCCAATTGCATGCTCCGTCAAAACTTGAGACATCTGTGGCATTGTGTTGTGTGACAAAACTGCACATTTTAGAGTGGCCTCTTATTGTCCCCAGCACAAGGTGCACCTGTGTAATGATCATGCTGTTTAATCAGCTTCTTGATATGCCACACCTGTCAGGTGGATGGATTATCTTGGAAAAGGAGATATGCTCACTAACAGGGATGTAAACAAATTTGTGCACAGCATTTGAGAGAAATAAGTAAGTAGATTAAACAGCAGTAAAGTACACAACTACACTAAATTAAACTCAACTACAGTAAAGTACACAACTACACTAAATTAAACTCAACTACAGTAAAGTACACAACTACACTAAATTAAACTCAACTACAGTAAAGTACACAACTACACTAAATTAAACTCAACTGCAGTAAAGATCACAACTACACTAAATTAAACTCAACTACAGTAAAGTACACAACTACACTAAATTAAACTCAACTACAGTAAAGTACACAACTACACTTAATTAAACTCAACTACAGTAAAGTACACAACTACACTAAATTAAACTCAACTACAGTAAAGTACACAACTACACTAAATTAAACTCAACTGCAGTGAAGTACGTAGATTCAACTAAAGTAAAGTAAGTAAACTCAACTACGGTAAAGAAAGTAAACTCAACTACAGTAAAGAAAGTAAACTCAACTACAGTAAAGAAAGTAAACTCAACTACAGTAAAGAAAGTAAACTCAACTACAGTAAAGAAAGTAAACTCAACTACAGTAAAGAAAGTAAACTCAACTACAGTAAAGAAAGTAAACTCAACTACAGTAAAGAAAGTAAACTCAACTACAGTAAAGAAAGTAAACTCAACTACAGTAAAGAAAGTAAACTCAACTACAGTAAAGAAAGTAAACTCAACTACAGTAAAGTAAGTAAACTCAACTACAGTAAAGAAAGTAAACTCAACTACAGTAAATAAAGTAAACTCAACTACAGTAAAGAAAGTAAACTCAACTACAGTAAAGAAAGTAAACTCAACTACAGTAAAGTAAGTAAACTCAACTACAGTAAAGTAAGTAAACTCAACTACAGTAAAGAAAGTAAACTCAACTACAGTAAAGAAAGTAAACTCAACTACAGTAAAGAAAGTAAACTCAACTACAGTAAAGAAAGTAAACTCAACTACAGTAAAGAAAGTAAACTCAACTACAGTAAAGAAAGTAAACTCAACTACAGTAAAGTAAGTAAACTCAACTACAGTAAAGTAAGTAAACTCAACTACAGTAAAGTAAGTAAACTCAACTACAGTAAAGTAAGTAAACTCAACTACAGTAAAGTAAGTAAACTCAACTACAGTAAAGTAAGTAAACTCAACTACAGTAAAGTAAGTAAACTCAACTACAGTAAAGTAAGTAAACTCAACTACAGTAAAGTAAGTAAACTCAACTACAGTAAAGTAAGTAAACTCAACTACAGTAGGAGCTGGAAGGCTGGATTAACAGCATGGATTCTCCACTTGTCTGTGTGTAAAATTAATACAGTATATATCTGCATGGTGCTGTGATTTCTCCTTTTGTGACAGTCTACGGTCCACAGTCTACGGCCCACAGTCTACGGCCCACAGTCTACAGGCTACGGCCTACAGTCTACGGCCCACAGTCTACGGCCCACAGTCTACAGGCTACGGCCCAGAGGCTACGGCCCACAGTCTACGGCCCACAGTCTACGGCCCACAGTCTACGGCCCACAGTCTACGGCCCACAGGCTACGGCCCACAGGCTACAGGCTACGGCCCACAGGCTACAGGCTACGGCCTACAGTCTACAGGCTACGGCCTACAGTCTACAGTCTACGGCCTACAGTCTATGGCCTACAGTCTACGGCCCACAGTCTACGGCCCACAGTCTACAGGCTACGGCCCACAGGCTACGGCCTACAGGCTACGGCCCACAGGCTACGGCCTACAGTCTACGGCCTACAGTCTACAGGCTACGGCCTACAGGCCACGGCCCACAGGCTACGGCCTACAGGCTACGGCCCACAGGCTACGGCCTACAGTCTACAGGCTACGGCCCACAGGCTACGGCCCACAGGCTACAGTCTATATGCTACGGCCCACAGTCTACGGCCCACAGTCTACAGGCTACGGCCCACAGTCCACAGGCTACGGCCCACAGTCTACAGGCTACGGTCTACAGGCTACGGCCCACAGTCTACGGCCTACAGGCTACGGCCCACAGGCTACGGCCTACAGTCTACGGCCTACAGTCTACAGGCTACGGCCTACAGGCCACGGCCCACAGGCTACGGCCTACAGGCTACGGCCCACAGGCTACGGCCTACAGTCTACAGGCTACGGCCCACAGGCTACGGCCCACAGGCTACAGTCTATATGCTACGGCCCACAGTCTACGGCCCACAGTCTACAGGCTACGGCCCACAGTCCACAGGCTACGGCCCACAGTCTACAGGCTACAGTCTACAGGCTACGGCCCACAGTCTACGGCCTACAGTCTACGGCCCACAGGCTACGGCCCACAGTCTACAGGCTACGGCCTACAGTCTACAGGCTACGGCCCACAGTCTACAGTCCACAGGCTACGGCCCACAGTCTACAGTCTACGGCCTACAGGCTACGGCCTACAGTCTACAGCCCACAGTCTACGGCCTACAGTCTACGGCCCACAGTCTACAGCCCACAGTCTACGGCCTACAGGCTACGGCCTACAGTCTACAGCCCACAGTCTACGGCCTACAGTCTACGGCCCACAGTCTACAGCCCACAGGCTACGGCCTACAGTCCACAGTCCACAGTCTGACTGAGGCTGTGTCGTCCTGCTCTGTGTGTGGGTGGTTGGGGGATTTTGGCCATGCTGTGAAGCTGTACTATACATCTACCCAGCCTTTTATCTTGGAGTCAAACTTTACTTTATTTAGTAAAAGGAGATGTGTAGAGAGTTGAAGAGCGTGACAGGGAAACTGTGTGTAGCCTCTTACATGCTGTGAGTGTGTGTGTCTGTATCCTCTCACACATTGTTAATGTACTCTGCCTCTCTCAGCACAGTGGGTTTACCCCTCTCTCTCACACACACACACACACACACACACACACACACACACACACACACACACACACACACACACACACACACACACACACACACACACACACACACACACACACACACACACACACACACACACACACACACACACACACACACACACCTCCCCCTCCCACACACACACAATACCAACTGTTCTCAGCCTAGTCTGACCTTCCTTAGTAATGCTTGGCTAGCTGGCCAGTCAGTCAGTTGTGTGTGTGCGTGTCAGTTAGTCAGCATGCTGTATACCACTTCGCTAGCTACCACTGAGACCCAGCCCTGCGTGTCCATCGGTCTGCTAACCTTAACGTTCTGCTGGATTAGTCAGGCCCTGCCTGCCGCTGGAGACGCCACTGCTTCAAACATGGACGCGCTAGTTCAATATTCATCTGGAGAGGGAGTTCTTTCTGGTTGCAATTTTTTCAGAATAATTTTTTGTTTGGTCCCCCGAGGAGGGGCCGTGGATGGTCTGGCTAGAGGAAAGCGAGCGAAGCGCACCGTGTTAATTCATGCATTTATATCAGCGCTGGGAAGTGTTCACGTGTTTCTGAACGCAGATACAGGATGTGTGTGTTCTATTTCTGAACGCAGATACAGGATGTGTGTGTTCTATTTCTGAACGCAGATACAGGATGTGTGTGTTCTATTTCTGAACGCAGATACAGGATGTGTGTGTTCTATTTCTGAACGCAGATACAGGATGTGTGTGTTCTATTTCTGAACGCAGATACAGGATGTGTGTGTTCTATTTCTGAACGCAGATACAGGATGTGTGTGTTCTATTTCTGAACGCAGATACAGGATGTGTGTGTTCTATTTCTGAACGCAGATACAGGATGTGTGTGTTCTATTTCTGAACGCAGATACAGGATGTGTGTGTTCTATTTCTGAACGCAGATACAGGATGTGTGTGTTCTATTTCTGAACGCAGATACAGGATGTGTGTGTTCTATTTCTGAACACAGATACAGGATGTGTGTGTTCTATTTCTGAACGCAGATACAGGATGTGTGT
>NC_092106.1:48973462-48980962 GCF_045679555.1 Salvelinus alpinus
GTTCTATTTCTGATCGCAGATACAGGTCCTATGATGCCAGCTGAATGTAGATAGAGAGGTCCTTTGATGCCAGCTGAATGTAGATAGAGGTCCTTTGATGCCAGCTGAATGTAGATAGAGGTCCTTTGAGGCCAGCTGAATGTAGATAGAGAGGTCCTATGATGCCAGCTGAATGTAGATAGAGAGGTCCTATGATGCCAGCTGAATGTAGATAGAGAGGTCCTTTGATGCCAGCTGAATGTAGATAGAGAGGTCCTATGATGCCAGCTGAATGTAGATAGAGAGGTCCTTATAGGCCAGCTGAATGTAGATAGAGAGGTCCTTTGATGCCAGCTGAATGTAGATAGAGAGGTCCTTATAGGCCAGCTGAATGTAGATAGAGAGGTCCTTTGATGCCAGCTGAATGTAGATAGAGGTCCTTTGATGCCAGCTGAATGTAGATAGAGAGGTCCTTTGATGCCAGCTGAATGTAGATAGAGAGGTCCTTATAGGCCAGCTGAATGTAGATAGAGAGGTCCTTTGAGGCCAGCTGAATGTAGATAGAGGTCCTATGATGCCAGCTGAATGTAGATAGAGAGGTCCTTTGATGCCAGCTGAATGTAGATAGAGAGGTCCTTATATGCCAGCTGAATGTAGATAGAGAGGTCCTATGAGGCCAGCTGAATGTAGATAGAGAGGTCCTATGAGGCCAGCTGAATGTAGATAGAGGTCCTTTGATGCCAGCTGAATGTAGATAGAGGTCCTTTGAGGCCAGCTGAATGTAGATAGAGAGGTCCTTTGATGCCAGCTGAATGTAGATAGAGAGGTCCTATGATGCCAGCTGAATGTAGATATAGAGGTCCTTATAGGCCAGCTGAATGTAGATAGAGAGGTCCTTATAGGCCAGCTGAATGTAGATAGAGAGGTCCTATGAGGCCAGCTGAATGTAGATAGAGGTCCTATGAGGCCAACTGAATGTAGATAGAGAGGTCCTTTGAGGTAGAAGCCCCTCAGTGATACGAATGGGCAGGGGTAGAGGCCCCTCAGTGATATGAATGGGCAGGGGTAGAGGCCCCTCAGTGATACGAATGGGCAGGGGTAGAGGCCCCTGAGTGATACGAATGGGCAGGGGTAGAGGCCCCTCAGTGATACGAATGGGCAGGGGTAGAGGCCCCTCAGAGATATGAATGGGCAGGGGTAGAGGCCCCTTAGTGATACGAATGGGCATGGGGTAGAGGCCCCTCAGTGATATGAATGGGCAGGGGTAGAGGCCCCTCAGTGATACGAATGGGCAGGGGTACAGGCCCCTCAGTGATATGAATGGGCAGGGGTAGAGGCCCCTCAGTGATACGAATGGGCAGAGGCCCCTCAGTGATACGTGTGTACATCTGTCTGTGTGTGTTCTGTTGTAGTGTGCTATGTGTGTTCTTCCA
This sequence comes from Salvelinus alpinus, assembly GCF_045679555.1. Classification (NCBI taxonomy): domain Eukaryota; kingdom Metazoa; phylum Chordata; class Actinopteri; order Salmoniformes; family Salmonidae; genus Salvelinus; species Salvelinus alpinus. Next base: position 48,974,875 of record NC_092106.1, read on the forward strand.
AAACATCTCTCCAGTCCCCTGGCTCCTCAGGCTGGGCCTCCTGCATTGTTGGAGAACATCTCTCCAGTCCCCTGGCTCCTCAGGCTGGGCCTCCTGCACTGCTGGAGAACATCTCTCCAGTCCCCTGGTTCCTCAGGCTGGGCCTCCTGCATTACTGGAGAACATCTCTCCAGTCCCCTGGTTCTTCAGGCTGGGCCTCCTGCATTGTTGGAGAACATCTCTCCAGTCCCCTGGCTCCTCAGGCTGGGCCTCCTGCACTGCTGGAGAACATCTCTCCAGTCCCCTGGCTCTTCCAGCTGGGCCTCCTGCATTGCTGGAGAACATCTCTCCAGTGCCTTGGTTCCTCAGGCTGGGCCTCCTGCATTGCTGGAGAACATCTCTCCAGTCCCCTGGTTCCTCAAGATGGGCCTCCTGCATTGCTGGAGAACATCTCTCCAGTCCCCTGGTTCCTCAGGCTGGACCTCCTGCATTGCTGGAGAACATCTCTCCAGTCCCCTGGTTCCTCAGGCTGGGCCTCCTGCATTGCTGGAGAACATCTCTCCAGTCCCCTGTTTCCTCAGGATGGGCCTCCTGCATTTCTGGAGAACATCTCTCCACTCCCCTGACTCCTACAGCTGGGCCTCCTGCATTGCTGGAGAACATCTCTCCAGTCCCCTGGTTCCTCAGGCTGGACCTCCTGCATTGCTGGAGAACATCTCTCCAGTCCCCTGGTTCCTCAGGCTGGGCCTCCTGCATTGTTGGAGAACATCTCTCCAGTCCCCTGACTCCTACAGCTGGGCCTCCTGCATTTCTGGAGAACATCTCTCCAGTCCCCTGGCTCCTCAGGCTGGGTCTCCTGCATTGCTGGAGAACATCTCTCCAGTCCCCTGGCTCCTCAGGCTGGGCCTCCTGCATTGCTGGAGAACATCTCTCCAGTGCCCTGGCTCCTCCAGCTGGGCCTCCTGCATTGCTGGAGAACATCTCTCCAGTGCCCTGGCTCCTCAGGCTGGGCCTCCTGCATTGCTGGAGAACATCTCTCCAGTGCCCTGGCTCCTCCAGCTGGGCCTCCTGCACTGCTGTGTACACAGTCTGTGTGCGCACGCTCCATCCCCAGTCTGACTGATTTATATGACTAATGTGGGTGGCTGCAGAAAGCTGTTAGCACCAACAGGCTGTGTGTATCTGTGTGTTAGCACCAACAAGCTGTGTGTATCTGTGTGTTAGCACCAACCAACAGGCTGTGTGTATCTGTGTGTTAGCACCAACCAACAGGCTGTGTGTATCTGTGTGTTAGCACCAACCAACAGGCTGTGTGTATCTGTGTGTTAGCACCAACAAGCTGTGTGTATCTGTGTGTTAGCACCAACCAACAGGCTGTGTGTATCTGTGTGTTAGCACCAACCAACAGGCTGTGTGTATCTGAACCAACAGGCTGTGTGTATCTGTGTGTTAGCACCAACAGGCTGTGTGTATCTGTATGTTAGCACCAACAGGCTGTGTGTATCTGTGTGTTAGCACCAACAAGCTGTGTGTATCTGTGTGTTAGCACCAACCAACAGGCTGTGTGTATCTGTGTGTTAGCACCAACCAACAGGCTGTGAAAAATGAAGCTTTCCTAATGCAGCAGATAAGGTAGCAGTCTAAGTTGGTGATTGGATCTGATTAGAAACCCGTCACTCCTAATGGATCATTTTACAAAAGCCCTCACATTTAACAGACAACCTTCCCTGCAGCTACAACAGATTGATATGTAATGGAAACAATTAAGAGCTGAAGGAGGATTGGAGAGGGGAGGAGGATTGGAGAGGGGAGGAGGAGAGGGGAGGAAGAGAGGAGGAGAGGGGAGGAGGAGAGGAAGAGGGGAGGAGGAGAGGAGGATAGGGGAGGAGGGGAGGAGGAAAGGAGAGGAGGAAAGGAGAGGAGGAAAGGAGAGGAGGATAGGGGAGGAGGAGAGGAGAGGAGAGGGGAGGAGGAGAGGAGAGGAAGAGAGGGGAGGAGGATAGGGGAGGAAGAGGGGAGGAAGAGAGTGCAGGAGGAGAGGAGGATAGGGGAGGAGGAGAGGAAGAGAGGGGAGGAGGGGAGGAGGAGAGGAAGAGAGTGGAGGAGGATAGGGGAGGAGGAGAGGAAAGGGGAGGAGAGAGGAGGAGGAGAGGAGAAGAAAGGAGGAAAGGGGTAGACGAGAGGAAATTAAAGGAAGAGAGGAGGAGAAAAGAGGAGGAGAGGAAAGGAGGAGAGGGAGAGAGGAGAGAAGGATGGGGGAATAAAACAGAGGGGCGAGCAAGGACACTAAGGACAAGGAAGAAAGAGAGAGGGAGAGAGAGAGAGCTCTCAAATTGGAGAGAGTGGAGGAGGGAAGAGAGGAGGAGAACGAGAGAGACGAGAAGAGGAGCTGAGATGGAGTACTCTCAGGGTAGCCCTGCTCTCCAGCCTGCCGTTACCCAATAAAATGTCCTGATTGGTGTATCTACTAAGAATGTCCTGATTGGTGTATCTACTACGACTGTCCTGATTGGTCTATCTGCTTTGACTATCCTGATTGGTGTATCTATTATGACTGTCCTGATTGGTCAATCTGCTATGACTATCCTGATTGGTGTATCTATTATGGCTGTCCTGATTGGTCAATCTGCTATGACTATCCTGATTGGTGCATCTATTATTCCATTCACAGAAAGAATATACCTAATCTCTCCTAACTTCATTCCTTCATTATTAGCTGGTTTATGTAACATAGTAACTTCATTCATTCATTATTAGCTGGTTTATGTAACATAGTAACTTCATTCCTTCATTATTAGCTGGTTTATGTAACATAGTAACTTCATTCCTTCATTATTAGCTGGTTTATGTAACATAGTAACTTCATTCCTTCATTATTAGCTGGTTTATGTAACATAGTAACTTCATTCCTTCATTATTAGCTGGTTTATGTAACATAGTAACTTCATCCCTTCATTATTAGCTGGTTTATGTAACATAGTAACTTCATTCCTTCATTATTAGCTGGTTTATGTAACATAGTAACTTCATTCCTTCATTACTAGCTGGTTTATGTAACATAGTAACTTCATTCCTTCATTATTAGCTGGTTTATGTAACATAGTAACTTCATTCCTTCATTATTAGCTGGTTTATGTAACATAGTAACTTCATTCCTTCATTATTAGCTGGTTTATGTAACATAGTAACTTCATTCCTTCATTATTAGCTGGTTTATGTAAAGGAGGTGAGTGTTGTTCTCTCCGCATGTGTCCCAAATTGCACCCTATTCCTGATATAGTGAAGCCCTTTTGACGAGGGTCCATAGGGGCTACTTGGGACACAATCCGTCTCTCAGTGGTCCTGGTACCTTTGCCTCCATGGCAAATAGACCAGTAATATTACCATTGAAGTAGCTAACAGTAATATTACCATTAAGGTAGCTAACAGTAATATTACCATTAAGGTAGCTAACAGTAATATTACCATTAAGGTAGCTAACAGTAATATTACCATTAAGGTAGCTAACAGTAATATTACCATTAAGGTAGCTAACAGTAATATTACCATTAAGGTAGCTAACAGTAATATTACCATTAAGGTAGCTAACAGTAATATTACCATTAAGGTAGCTAACAGTAATATTACCATTAAGGTAGCTAACAGTAATATTACCATTAAGGTAGCTAACAGTAATATTACCATTAAGGTAGCTAACAGTAATATTACCATTAAGGTGGCTAACAGTAATATTACCATTAAGGTAGCTAACAGTAATATTACCATTAAGGTAGCTAACAGTAATATTACCATTGAAGTAGCTAACAGTAATATTACCATTAAGGTAGCTAACAGTAATATTACCATTAAGGTAGCTAACAGTAATATTACCATTAAGGTAGCTAACAGTAATATTAACCATTAAGGTAGCTAACAGTAATATTACCATTAAGGTAGCTAACAGTAATATTACCATTAAAGTAGCTAACAGTAATATTACCATTAAGGTAGCTAACAGTAATATTAACCATTAAGGTGCTAACAGTAATATTACCATTGAAGTAGCTAACAGTAATATTACCATTAAAGTAGCTAACAGTAATATTACCATTAAGGTAGCTAACAGTAATATTACCATTAAGGTAGCTAACAGTAATATTAACCATTAAGGTAGCTAACAGTAATATTACCATTAAGGTAGCTAACAGTAATATTACCATTAAGGTAGCTAACAGTAATATTACCATTAAGGTAGATAACAGTAATATTACCATTAAGGTAGCTTACAGTAATATTACCATTAAGTAGCTTACAGTAATATTACCATTAAGGTAGCTAACAGTAATATTACCATTAAGGTAGCTAACAGTAATATTACCATTAAGGTAGCTAACAGTAATATTACCATTAAAGTAGCTTACAGTAATAGTAGCTAATCATTAAATTAACTAACAGGTCCACAGACGATGCAATCGACATCACACTGCACACTGCCCTATCCCATCTGGACAAGAGGAATGCCTATGTAAGAATGCTGTTCATTGACTACAGGTCAGTATTCAACACCATAGTGCCCTCCAAACTCATCATCAAGCTGGAGTTCCTGGGTCTCAACCCCGCCCTGTGCAATTGGGTCCTGGACTTTGACGGGCCGCCCCCAGGTGGTGAATGCAGGAAACAACATCTCCACCCCGCTGATCCTCAACACTGGGGCCCCACAAGGGTGCGTGCTCAGCCTCCTCCTGTACTCCCTGTTCACCCACGACTGCGTGGCCAAGCACGCCTCCAACTCAATCATCAAGTTTGCGGACGACACTACAGTGGTAGGCTTGATTACCAACAACGACGAGAAGGCCTACAGGGAGGAGGTGAGGGCCCTCGGAGTGTGGTGTCAGGAAAATAACCTCACACTCAACAAAACAAAGGAGATGATCGTGGACTTCAGGAAACAGCAGAGGGAGCACCCCCCTATCCACATCGACAGTAGTGGAGAAGGTGGAAAGTTTTAAGTTCCTCGGCGTACACATCAGGGACAAACTGAATTGGTCCACCCACACAGACAGCGTTGTGAAGAAGGCGCAGCAGCACCTCTTCAACCTCAGGAGGCTGATGAAATTTGGCTTGTCTCCAAAAACACTCATAAAGTTTTACAGATGCACAATCGAGAGCATCCTGTCGGGCTGTATCACCGCCTGGAACGGCAACTGCACCGCCCACAACCGTAAGGCTCTCCAGAGGGTAGTGAGGTCTGCACAACGCATCACCGGGGGCAAACTACATGCCCTCCATGACACCTACAGCACCCGATGTCACAGGAAGGCCAAAAAGATCATCAAGGACAACAACCACCCGAGCCACTGCCTGTTCACCCCGCTGTCATCCAGAAGGTGAGGTCAGTACAGGTGCATCAAAACTGGGACCAAGAGACTGAAAAACAGCTTCAATCTCAAGGCCATCAGACTGCTAAAAAACAATCACTAACTCAGAGAGGCTGCTGCCTACATTGAGACCAAATCACTGGCCAATTTAACAAATGTATCACTAGTCACTTTAAATAATGCCACTTTAATAATGTTTACATATCTTACATTACTCATCTCATATGTATATACAGTACTCTATACCATCTACTGCATCTTGCCTATGCCGTTCTATACCATCACTCATTCATATATTTATATGTACATATTCCCATTCACCCCTTTACATTTGTGTGCATTAGGTAGTTGTTGGGAAATTGTTAGATTACTTGTTAGATATTACTGCATATTACTGTCGGAACTAGAAGCACAAGCATTTCGCTACACTCACATTAACATCTGCTAACCAATGTGTATGTGACCAATAACATGTTATTTTATTTTAGATTAACTATTAAAGTAGCGAACAGTAATATGGGCTAATGACCATCTGCCTGTGAAGGTGGAGAATGATTTGCTTACTGAATCATGCGTGTGTTTGTTTGTATGCGTGCATACGTGTGTATCTGCCCACAAACACTCCCTCCGTTTCACCTCTCACCCCCTGTTCACCTCGCACTTGGCCTCACTAACTGCAGCGTTCAGTCTCATCCAGGGTGATTCTATCAGCTAATTGCCCTCCCCGGGTCTGCCTGCCTGTGCGGAGGGAA